>NW_027459455.1:300000-600000 GCF_050624435.1 Tenrec ecaudatus
GGCACTTGGACTATCTAGGTTAACTAGCGGGCACTTGGACTATCTAGGTTAACTAGCGGGCGCTTGGACTATGTAGGTTCCCTAGCGGCCATTTGAACTATATAGGTTACCTAGAGGGCACTTGGATTATCTAGGTTACCTAGCGGGCACTTGGACTATCTAGGGTAAAGAACGGGCACTTGGACTATGTAGGTTAACTAGCGAACACTTCGACTATCTAGGTTAGCTAATGGGCAATTGGACTATCTAGGTTACCTAGCGGGCACTTGGACTATGTAGGTTCCCTAGCGTGCACTTGGACTATTTAGGTTACCTAGCATGCACTATGAGTATCTAGGTTAACTAACGGGCACTTGGACAATGTAGGTTGCCTAGTGGGCACTTGGACTATGTAGGTTCCCTATTGAGTACTTGGAGTGTCTAGGTTAACTTGTTGGCAATTGGACTATCTAGGTTACCTAGTGGGCACGTGGACTATGTACGTTCCCTAGCGGGCACTTGGGCTATCTACGTTACCTTTGGGCACTTGGACTATGTAGGTTAACGAACGGGCACTTGGACTATTTAGGTTAACTAGCGGGCAATTGGACTATCTAGGTTAACTTCGGGCCCTTGGTCTATGTAGGTTAACTAGCAGGCCCTTGGACTATGTAAGTTAACTAGAGGGCACTTGGACGATCCTGGTTATCTAGCAGGCACTTGGATGATCTAGGTCAACTAGCGGGTACTTGGACTATCTAGGTTAACTAGCGGTCCCTTGGACTACGTAGGTTATCTGGCGTACACTTGCATTATGTAGGTTACCTAGCGGGTACTTGGACTATCTGGGTTAACTAGCGGGCACTTGGACTATGTAGGTTAACTAGAGGACACTTGCACGATCTAGGTTAACAAGTGGGCCCTTGGACTATGTAGGTTAACTAGCCGGCACTTGGACGATCTAGGTTAACTAGAGGGCACTTGGACGATCTGGTTAACGAGCGGGCACTTGGACTATCAAAGTTAACAAGCGAGCCCTTGGACTATGTAGGTTAACTAGCGAGCCCTTGGACTATCTAGGTTACCTAGATAGCACTTGGACTATATAGGTTGCCTAGCGGGCACTTGGACTATCTAGGTTAACGAACGGGCACTTGGACTATGCAGGTAACCTAGCCGGCACTTGGACAGTCTAGGTTACATAGCAGGCACTTGGACTTCTAGGTTAACTAACGGGCACTTGGACTATGTAGGTTCCCTAGCGGGCACTTGGACTATGTAGGTTCCCTATTGGGTACTTGGAGTGTCTCGGTTAACTAGTGGGCAATTGGACTGTCTAGGTTACCAAGTGGGCACGTGGATTTTGTACGTTCCCAAGCTGGCACTTGGGCTATCTACGTTACCTTGCGGGCACTTGGAATATGTAGGTTAACGAACGGGCACTTGGACTATGTAGTTTACCTAGCAGGCACTTGGACTATGTAGGTTAACTAGTGGGCACTTGAACTATGTAGGTTAACTAGCGGGCACTTGGACTATCCAAGTTAACTAGCGGGCCCTTGGTCTATGTAGGTTAACTAGCAGGCCTTTGGACTATGTAAGTTAATTAGAGGGCACTTTGATGATCCTGGTTAACTAGCGGGAACTTGGACTATCTAGGTTAACTAGCGGGCACTTGGACTATCTAGGTTAACTAGCGGGTGCTTGGACTATGTAGGTTCCCTAGCGGCCATTTGAACTATATAGGTTACCTAGAGGGCACTTGGATTATCTAGGTTAACTAACGGGCACTTGGACTATGTAGGTTCCAGAGCGGGCAATTGGACTATGTAGGTTCCCTAGCGGGCACTTGTACTATCTAGGTTCCCTAAAGGGCACTTTGACTAACTAGGTTACCGAACGGGCACTTGGACTAATAGGTTACCTAGCGGGCACTTGGACTATGTAGGTTAACTAGCGGACAATTGGACGATCTAGGTTAACTAGCGGACACTTGCACTATGTAGGTTACCTAGCGGGCACTTGGACTATCTAGGTTAACTAGCGGGCACTTTGACTGTGTAGGTTAACTAGCGGACACTTGCACTATGTAGGTTACCTAGCGGGCACTTGGACTATGTAGGTTAACAAGCAGGCCCTTGGACTATCTTGGTTACCTAGCAGGCACTTGGACTATGTAGTTTAACTAGCAGGCACTTGCACTCACTAGGTTACCTAGCGGGCACTTGGACTATGTACCTTCCCTAGCGGGCACTTGGACTGTCTAGGTTACCTAGTGGGCACTTGGACTATGTAGTTTACCTAGCAGGCACTTGGACTATGTAGGTTAACTAGCGGGCACTTGGACTATCTAGGTTACCTAGCGGGCACTTGTACGATATACGTTTCCTAGCGGGCCCTTGGGCTATCTACGTTACCTAGCGGGCACTTGGACTATGTAGGTTAACGAACGGGCACTTGGACTATGTAGGTAACCTAGGGGTCACTTGGACTGTCTAGGTTACCTAGCGGGCACATGGACGATGTAGGTTAACTAGCGGGCACTTGGACTATCTATGTTAACTAGCGGGCCCTTGGTCTATGTAGGTTAACTAGCAGGCCCTTGGACTATGTAAGTTACCTATCGGGCACTTGGACTATCTAGGTTACCTAAGGGGCACTTTGACTATCTAGGTTACATAGCGGGCACTTGGACTATGTAGGTTAACTAGCGGGCACTTGGACTATTTATGTTAACTAGCGGGCACTTGGACTATCCAAGTTAACTAGCGGGCCCTTGGTCCATGTAGGTTAACTAGCAGGCCTTTGGACTATGTAAGTTAACTAGAGGGCACTTTGATGATCCTGGTTAACTAGCGGGAACTTGGACTATCTAGGTTAACTAGCGGGCACTTTGACTATCTAGGTTAACTAGCGGGCGCTTGGACTATGTAGGTTCCCTAGCGGCCATTTGAACTATATAGGTTGCCTAGAGGGCACTTGGATTATCTAGGTTAACTAACGGGCACTTGGACTATGTATGTTCCAGAGCGGGCAATTGGACTATGTAGGTTCCCTAGCGGGCACTTGTACTATCTAGGTTCCCTAAAGGGCACTTGGACTATCTAGGTTACCGAACGGGCACTTGGACTAATAGGTTACCTAGCGGGCACTTGGACTATGTAGGTTAACTAGCGGACAATTGGACGATCTAGGTTAACTAGCGGACACTTGCACTATGTAGGTTACCTAGCGGGCTCTTGGACTCTCTAGGTTAACTAGCGGGCACTTTGACTGTGTAGGTTAACTAGCGGACACTTGCACTATGTAGGTTACCTAGCGGGCACTTGGACTATGTAGGTTAACAAGCAGGCCCTTGGACTATCTAGGTTACCTAGCAGGCACTTGGACTATGTAGTTTAACTAGCAGGCACTTGCACTCTCTAGGTTACCTAGCGGGCACTTGGACTATGTACCTTCCCTAGCGGGCACTTGGACTGTCTAGGTTACCTAGTGGGCACTTGGACTATGTAGTTTACCTAGCAGGCACTTGGACTATGTAGGTTAACTAGCGGGCACTTGGACTATCTAGGTTAACTAGCGGACCCTTGGTCTATGTAGGTTAACTAGCAGGCCTTTGGACTATGTAAGTTAACTAGAGGGCACTTTGATGATCCTGGTTAACTAGCGGGCACTTGGACTATCTAGGTTAACTAGCGGGCACTTGGACTATCTAGGTTAACTAGCGGGCGCTTGGACTATGTAGGTTCCCTAGCGGCCATTTGAACTATATAGGTTACCTAGAGGGCACTTGGATTATCTAGGTTACCTAGCGGGCCCTTGGACTATCTAGGGTAAAGAACGGGCACTTGGACTATGTAGGTTAACTAGCGAACACTTCGACTATCTAGGTTAGCTAATGGGCAATTGGACTATCTAGGTTACCTAGCGGGCACTTGGACTATGTAGGTTCCCTAGCATGCACTTGGACTATTTAGGTTACCTAGCATGCACTATGAGTATCTAGGTTAACTAACGGGCACTTGGACAATGTAGGTTGCCTAGTGGGCACTTGGACTATGTAGGTTCCCTATTGAGTACTTGGAGTGTCTAAGTTAACTTGTGGGCAATTGGACTGTCTAGGTTACCTAGTGGGCACGTGGACTATGTACGTTCCCTAGCGGGCACTTGGGCTATCTACGTTACCTTTCGGGCACTTGGACTATGTAGGTTAACGAACGGGCACTTGGACTATGTAGGTAACCTAGGGGTCACTTGGACTGTCTAGGTTACCTAGCGGGCACATGGATGATGTAGGTTAACTAGCGGGCACTTGGACTATCTATGTTATCTAGCGGGCCCTTGGTCTATGTAGGTTAACTAGCAGGCCCTTGCACTATGTAAGTTACCTATCGGGCACTTGGACTATCTAGGTTACCTAAGGGGCACTTTGACTATCTAGGTTACATAGCGGGCACTTGGACTATGTAGGTTAACTAGCGGGCACTTGGACTATTTATGTTAACTAGCGGGCACTTGGACTATCCAAGTTAACTAGCGGGCCCTTGGTCCATGTAGGTTAACTAGCAGGCCTTTGGACTATGTAAGTTAACTAGAGGGCACTTTGATGATCCTGGTTAACTAGCGGGCACTTGGACTATCTAGGTTAACTAGCGGGCACTTGGACTATCTAGGTTAACTAGCGGGCGCTTGGACTATGTAGGTTCCCTAGCGGCCATTTGAACTATATAGGTTGCCTAGAGGGCACTTGGATTATCTAGGTTAACTAACGGGCACTTGGACTATGTATGTTCCAGAGCGGGCAATTGGACTATGTAGGTTCCCTAGCGGGCACTTGTACTATCTAGGTTCCCTAAAGGGCACTTGGACTATCTAGGTTACCGAACGGGCACTTGGACTAATAGGTTACCTAGCGGGCACTTGGACTATGTAGGTTAACTAGCGGACAATTGGACGATCTAGGTTAACTAGCGGACACTTGCACTATGTAGGTTACCTAGCGGGCTCTTGGACTCTCTAGGTTAACTAGCGGGCACTTTGACTGTGTAGGTTAAATAGCGGACACTTGCACTATGTAGGTTACCTAGCGGGCACTTGGACTATGTAGGTTAACAAGCAGGCCCTTGGACTATCTAGGTTACCTAGCAGGCACTTGGACTATGTAGTTTAACTAGCAGGCACTTGCACTCTCTAGGTTACCTAGCGGGCACTTGGACTATGTACCTTCCCTAGCGGGCACTTGGACTGTCTAGGTTACCTAGTGGGCACTTGGACTATGTAGTTTACCTAGCAGGCACTTGGACTATGTAGGTTAACTAGCGGGCACTTGGACTATCTATGTTAACTAGCGGGCCCTTGGTCTATGTAGGTAAACTAGCAGGCCCTTGGACTATGTAAGTTACCTATCGGGCACTTGGACTATCTAGGTTACCTAACGGGCACTTTGACTATCTAGGTTACATAGCGGGCACTTGGACTATGTAGGTTAACTAGCGAGCACTTGGACTCTAGGTTACCTAGCGGGCACTTGGACTATGTAGGTTTCCTAGCGGGCACTTGGACTATCTAGGTTAACGAACGGGCACTTGGACTATGTAGGTAACCTAGTGGGCACTTGGACAGTCTAGGTTACCTAGCGGGCACTTGGACTATGTAGGTTAACGAACGGGCATGTGGAATATCTAGGTCAACTAGCGGGCCCTTGTACTATGTAGGTTAACTAGCGAGCACTTGGACTATCTATGTTAACTAGCGGGCACTTGGACTATCAAAGTTAACAACTGAGCCCTTGTACTACGTAGGTTACCTAGCGGGCACTTGGACTATGTAGGTTACCTAGTGGGCACTTGGACTATCTAGGTTAACGAACGGGCACTTGGAATATGCAGGTAACCTATCAGGCACTTGGAAGGTCTAGGTAACCTAGCGGGCATTTTGACTAACTAGGTTACATAGCGGGCACTTGGACTATGTAGGTTAACTAGCGAGCACTTGGATTCTAGGTTACCTAGCGGGCACTTGGACTATATAGGTTACCTAGCGGGTCCTTGGACTATGTAGGTTACCTAGAGGGCACTTGGACTATGTAGGTTAACGAACGGGCACTTGGACTATGTAGGTAACCTAGGGGTCACTTGGACTGTCTAGGTTACCTAGCGGGCACATGGACGATGTAGGTTAACTAGCGGGCACTTGGACTATCTATGTTAACTAGCGGCCCCTTGGTCTATGTAGGTTAACTAGCAGGCTCTTGGACTATGTAAGTTACCTATCGGGCACTTGGACTATCTAGGTTACCTAAGGGGCACTTTGACTATCTAGGTTACATAGCGGGCACTTGGACTATGTAGGTTAACTAGCGGGCACTTGGAGTATTTATGTTAACTAGCGGGCACTTGGACTATCCAAGTTAACTAGTGGGCCCTTGGTCCATGTAGGTTAACTAGCAGGCCTTTGGACTATGTAAGTTAACTAGAGGGCACTTTGATGATCCTGGTTAACTAGCGGGAACTTGGACTATCTAGGTTAACTAGCGGGCACTTGGACTATCTAGGTTAACTAGTGGGCGCTTGGACTATGTAGGTTCCCTAGCGGCCATTTGAACTATATAGGTTGCCTAGAGGGCACTTGGATTATCTAGGTTAACTAACGGGCACTTGGACTATGTATGTTCCAGAGCGGGCAATTGGACTATGTAGGTTCCCTAGCGGGCACTTGTACTATCTAGGTTCCCTAAAGGGCACTTGGACTATCTAGGTTACCGAACGGGCACTTGGACTAATAGGTTACCTAGCGGGCACTTGGACTATGTAGGTTAACTAGCGGACAATTGGACGATCTAGGTTAACTAGCGGACACTTGCACTATGTAGGTTACCTAGCGGGCTCTTGGACTCTCTAGGTTAACTAGCGGGCACTTTGACTGTGTAGGTTAACTAGCGGACACTTGCACTACGTAGGTTACCTAGCGGGCACTTGGACTATGTAGGTTAACAAGCAGGCCCTTGGACTATCTAGGTTACCTAGCAGGCACTTGGACTATGTAGTTTAACTAGCAGGCACTTGCACTCTCTAGGTTACCTAGCGGGCACTTGGACTATGTACCTTCCCTAGCGGGCACTTGGACTGTCTAGGTTACCTAGTGGGCACTTGGACTATGTAGTTTACCTAGCAGGCACTTGGACTATGTAGGTTAACTAGCGGGCACTTGGACTATCTAGGTTACCTAGCGGGCACTTGTACGATGTACGTTTCCTAGCGGGCCCTTGGGCTATCTACGTTACCTAGCGGGCACTTGGACTATGTAGGTTAACGAACGTGCACTTGGACTATGTAGGTAACCTAGGGGTCACTTGGACTGTCTAGGTTACCTAGCGGGTACATGGACGATGTAGGTCAACTAGCGGGCACTTGGACTATCTATGTTAACTAGCGGGCCCTTGGTCTATGTAGGTAAACTAGCAGGCCCTTGAACTATGTAAGTTACCTATCGGGCACTTGGACTATCTAGGTTACCTAACGGGCACTTTGACTATCTAGGTTACATAGCGGGCACTTGGACTATGTAGGTTAACTAGCGAGCACTTGGACTCTAGGTTACCTAGCGGGCACTTGGACTATCTAGGTTTCCTAGCGGGCACTTGGACTATCTAGGTTAACGAACGGGCACTTGGACTATGTAGCTAACCTAGTGGGCACTTGGACAGTCTAGGTTACCTAGCGGGCACTTGGACTATGTAGGTTAACGAACGGGCATGTGGAATATCTAGGTCAACTAGCGGGCCCTTGTACTATGTAGGTTAACTAGCGAGCACTTGGACTATCTATGTTAACTAGCGGGCACTTGGACTATCAAAGTTAACAACTGAGCCCTTGTACTACGTAGGTTACCTAGCGGGCACTTGGACTATGTAGGTTACCTAGTGGGCACTTGGACTATGTAGGTTAACGAACGGGCACTTGGACTATGTAGGTAACCTAGGGGTCACTTGGACTGTCTAGGTTACCTAGCGGGCACATGGACGATGTAGGTTAACTAGCGGGCACTTGGACTATCTATGTTAACTAGCGGCCCCTTGGTCTATGTAGGTTAACTAGCAGGCTCTTGGACTATGTAAGTTACCTATCGGGCACTTGGACTATCTAGGTTACCTAAGGGGCACTTTGACTATCTAGGTTACATAGCGGGCACTTGGACTATGTAGGTTAACTAGCGGGCACTTGGAGTATTTATGTTAACTAGCGGGCACTTGGACTATCCAAGTTAACTAGCGGGCCCTTGGTCCATGTAGGTTAACTAGCAGGCCTTTGGACTATGTAAGTTAACTAGAGGGCACTTTGATGATCCTGGTTAACTAGCGGGAACTTGGACTATCTAGGTTAACTAGCGGGCACTTGGACTATCTAGGTTAACTAGTGGGCGCTTGGACTATGTAGGTTCCCTAGCGGCCATTTGAACTATATAGGTTGCCTAGAGGGCACTTGGATTATCTAGGTTAACTAACGGGCACTTGGACTATGTATGTTCCAGAGCGGGCAATTGGACTATGTAGGTTCCCTAGCGGGCACTTGTACTATCTAGGTTCCCTAAAGGGCACTTGGACTATCTAGGTTACCGAACGGGCACTTGGACTAATAGGTTACCTAGCGGGCACTTGGACTATGTAGGTTAACTAGCGGACAATTGGACGATCTAGGTTAACTAGCGGACACTTGCACTATGTAGGTTACCTAGCGGGCTCTTGGACTCTCTAGGTTAACTAGCGGGCACTTTGACTGTGTAGGTTAACTAGCGGACACTTGCACTACGTAGGTTACCTAGCGGGCACTTGGACTATGTAGGTTAACAAGCAGGCCCTTGGACTATCTAGGTTACCTAGCAGGCACTTGGACTATGTAGTTTAACTAGCAGGCACTTGCACTCTCTAGGTTACCTAGCGGGCACTTGGACTATGTACCTTCCCTAGCGGGCACTTGGACTGTCTAGGTTACCTAGTGGGCACTTGGACTATGTAGTTTACCTAGCAGGCACTTGGACTATGTAGGTTAACTAGCGGGCACTTGGACTATCTAGGTTACCTAGCGAGCACTTGTACGATGTACGTTTCCTAGCGGGCCCTTGGGCTATCTACGTTACCTAGCGGGCACTTGGACTATGTAGGTTAACGAACGTGCACTTGGACTATGTAGGTAACCTAGGGGTCACTTGGACTGTCTAGGTTACCTAGCGGGTACATGGACGATGTAGGTTAACTAGCGGGCACTTGGACTATCTATGTTAACTAGCGGGCCCTTGGTCTATGTAGGTAAACTAGCAGGCCCTTGAACTATGTAAGTTACCTATCGGGCACTTGGACTATCTAGGTTACCTAACGGGCACTTTGACTATCTAGGTTACATAGCGGGCACTTGGACTATGTAGGTTAACTAGCGAGCACTTGGACTCTAGGTTACCTAGCGGGCACTTGGACTATCTAGGTTTCCTAGCGGGCACTTGGACTATCTAGGTTAACGAACGGGCACTTGGACTATGTAGCTAACCTAGTGGGCACTTGGACAGTCTAGGTTACCTAGCGGGCACTTGGACTATGTAGGTTAACGAACGGGCATGTGGAATATCTAGGTCAACTAGCGGGCCCTTGTACTATGTAGGTTAACTAGCGAGCACTTGGACTATCTATGTTAACTAGCGGGCACTTGGACTATCAAAGTTAACAACTGAGCCCTTGTACTACGTAGGTTACCTAGCGGGCACTTGGACTATGTAGGTTACCTAGTGGGCACTTGGACTATCTAGGTTAACGAACGGGCACTTCGAATATGCAGGTAACCTAGCAGGCACTTGGAAGGTCTAGGTAACCTAGCGGGCATTTTGACTAACTAGGTTACATAGCGGGCACTTGGACTATGTAGGTTAACTAGCGAGCACTTGGATTCTAGGTTACCTAGCGGGCACTTGGACTATCTAGGTTACCTAGCGGGTCCTTGGACTATGTAGGTTACCTAGTGGGCACTTGGACTATGTAGGTTAACGAACGGGCACTTGGACTATGTAGGTAACCTAGGGGTCACTTGGACTGTCTAGGTTACCTAGCGGGCACATGGACGATGTAGGTTAACTAGCGGGCACTTGGACTATCTATGTTAACTAGCGGGCCCTTGGTCTATGTAGGTTAACTAGCAGGCTCTTGGACTATGTAAGTTACCTATCTGGCACTTGGACTATCTAGGTTACCTAAGGGGCACTTTGACTATCTAGGTTACATAGCGGGCACTTGGACTATGTAGGTTAACTAGCGGGCACTTGGAGTATTTATGTTAACTAGCGGGCACTTGGACTATCCAAGTTAACTAGCGGGCCCTTGGTCCATGTAGGTTAACTAGCAGGCCTTTGGACTATGTAAGTTAACTAGAGGGCACTTTGATGATCCTGGTTAACTAGCGGGAACTTGGACTATCTAGGTTAACTAGCGGGCACTTGGACTATCTAGGTTAACTAGTGGGCGCTTGGACTATGTAGGTTCCCTAGCGGCCATTTGAACTATATAGGTTGCTTAGAGGGCACTTGGATTATCTAGGTTAACTAACGGGCACTTGGACTATGTATGTTCCAGAGCGGGCAATTGGACTATGTAGGTTCCCTAGCGGGCACTTGTACTATCTAGGTTCCCTAAAGGGCACTTGGACTATCTAGGTTACCGAACGGGCACTTGGACTAATAGGTTACCTAGCGGGCACTTGGACTATGTAGGTTAACTAGCGGACAATTGGACGATCTAGGTTAACTAGCGGACACTTGCACTATGTAGGTTACCTAGCGGGCTCTTGGACTCTCTAGGTTAACTAGCGGGCACTTTGACTGTGTAGGTTAACTAGCGGACACTTGCACTATGTAGGTTACCTAGCGGGCACTTGGACTATGTAGGTTAACAAGCAGGCCCTTGGACTATCTAGGTTACCTAGCAGGCACTTGGACTATGTAGTTTAACTAGCAGGCACTTGCACTCTCTAGGTTACCTAGCGGGCACTTGGACTATGTACCTTCCCTAGCGGGCACTTGGACTGTCTAGGTTACCTAGTGGGCACTTGGACTATGTAGTTTACCTAGCAGGCACTTGGACTATGTAGGTTAACTAGCGGGCACTTGGACTATCTAGGTTACCTAGCGGGCACTTGTACGATGTACGTTTCCTAGCGGGCCCTTGGGCTATCTACGTTACCTAGCGGGCACTTGGACTATGTAGGTTAACGAACGTGCACTTGGACTATGTAGGTAACCTAGGGGTCACTTGGACTGTCTAGGTTACCTAGCGGGTACATGGACGATGTAGGTTAACTAGCGGGCACTTGGACTATCTATGTTAACTAGCGGGCCCTTGGTCTATGTAGGTAAACTAGCAGGCCCTTGAACTATGTAAGTTACCTATCGGGCACTTGGACTATCTAGGTTACCTAACGGGCACTTTGACTATCTAGGTTACATAGCGGGCACTTGGACTATGTAGGTTAACTAGCGAGCACTTGGACTCTAGGTTACCTAGCGGGCACTTGGACTATCTAGGTTTCCTAGCGGGCACTTGGACTATCTAGGTTAACGAACGGGCACTTGGACTATGTAGCTAACCTAGTGGGCACTTGGACAGTCTAGGTTACCTAGCGGGCACTTGGACTATGTAGGTTAACGAACGGGCATGTGGAATATCTAGGTCAACTAGCGGGCCCTTGTACTATGTAGGTTAACTAGCGAGCACTTGGACTATCTATGTTAACTAGCGGGCACTTGGACTATCAAAGTTAACAACTGAGCCCTTGTACTACGTAGGTTACCTAGCGGGCACTTGGACAATGTAGGTTACCTAGTGGGCACTTGGACTAACTAGGTTAACGAACGGGCACTTCGAATATGCAGGTAACCTAGCAGGCACTTGGAAGGTCTAGGTAACCTAGCGGGCATTTTGACTAACTAGGTTACATAGCGGGCACTTGGACTATCTAGGTTAACTAGCGAGCACTTGGATTCTAGGTTACCTAGCGGGCACTTGGACTATCTAGGCTACCTAGCGGGCCCTTGGACTATGTAGGTTACCTAGTGGGCACTTGGACTATCTAGGTTAACGAACGGTCACTTGGACTATGTAGGTAACGTAGCGATCACTTGGACAGTCTAGGTTACCTAGCGGGCACTTGGAGTACCTAGGTTAACGAACGGGCACTTGGTCTATCTAGGTCAATTAGCGGGCACTTGTACTATGTAGGTTAACTATCGAGCACTTGGACTATCTAGTTTAACTAGCGGGCACTTGGACTACCAAAGTTAACAAGTTAGCCCTTGGACCATGTAGGTTAACTAGCCGGCCCTTGGACTATCTAGGTTACCTAGCGGGCACTTGGACTATATAGGTTACCTAGAGGGCACTTCGACTATGTAGGTTACCTAGTGGGCACTTGGACTTTCTAGGTTAACGAACGGGCACTTGGAATATGCAGGTAACCTAGCAGGCACTTGGACTGTCTAGGTAACCTAGCGGGCACTTTGACTAACTAGGTTACATAGCGGGCACTTGGACTATGTAGGTTAACTAGCGAGCACTTGGACTCTAGGTTACCTAGCAGGCACTTGGACAGTCTAGGTTACCTAGCGGGCACTTGGACTACCTAGGTTAACGAACGGGCACTTGGTCTATCTAGGTCAACTAGCGGGCCCTTGTACTATGTAGGTTAACTAGCGAGCACTTGGACTATCTAGGTTAACTAGCGGACCTTGGACTATGTAGGTTAACTAGTGGGCACTTGGACGATCTAGGTTAACTAGAGGGCACTTGGACTATCTAGGTTAACTAGCGGGCACTTGGACTATGTAGGTTCCCTAGCAGGCATTTGGACTATATAGATAACCTAGCGGGCACTGAGACTTTGTAGGTTACCTAGCGGGCACTTGGACTATCTAGGTTACCTAGCAGGCACTTTGACTATCTAGGTTGGACTATGTAGGTTGCCTAGCGGGCACTTGGATTATATAGGTTCTCTATAGGGAACTTGGACTATGTAGGTTAACTAGCGGGCGTTGGACTGTCTAGGTTACCTAGCGGGCACTTGGATTATCTAGGTTAATGAACGGGCACTTGGACTATGTAGGTTACCTAGCCGCCACTTGGACTATCTAGGTTAGCTAACAGGCACTTGGACTATCTAGCTTCCCTAGCGGGCACTTGTACTATCTAGGTTACCTAGCTGGCACTTGGACTATGTAGGTCAACTAGCGGGCCCTTGGACTATCAAGGTTAGCTAACGGGCACTTAGATTATGTAGGTTAACTAGCGGGCACTTGGAATATGTAGGTTAACTAGCGGACACTTGCACTATGTAGGTTAACTAGCGGGCCCATGGACTATGTAGGTTTACTAGCGGGCCCTTGGACTATCTAGGTTCCCTAAACGGCACTTGGACTATCTAGGTTACCGAACGGGCACTTGGACTATCTAGGTTACCGAACGGGCACTTGGACTATCTAGGTTACCTAGCGGGCACTTGGACTATGTAGGCTAACAAGGGGGCCCTTGGACGATCTATGTTACCTAGCGGGTACTTGGACTATGTAGGTTACCTTGTGGGCACTTGGACTATCTAGGTTAACTAGCGGGCACTTGGACTCTCTAGGTTAACTAGCGTGCACTTGGACTATGTATGTTCCTTAGCGGGCACTTGGACTATATAGATTGCCTAGCGGGCACTTGGACTATTTAGGTTAACTAGCGTGCACTTGGACTATCTAGGTTACGTAGCGGGCACTTGGTATATAGGTTAATTAGCGGGCAAATGGACTATGTAGGTTAACTAGAGGACACTTGGACTATTTAGGTTAACTAGTGGACCCATGGACTTGTAGGATAACTAGCAGGCACTTGGACAATCTAGGTTAACTAGCGGGCACTTGGACTATCTAGGTTAACTAGCAGACCCTTGGTCTATGTAGGTTAACTAGCAGGCCTTTGGACTATGTAAGTTCACTAGAGGGCACTTTGATGATCCTGGTTAACTAGCGGGCACTTGGACTATCTAGGTTAACTAGCGGGCACTTGGACTATGTAGGTACCTTAGCGGGCACTTGTACTATATAGGTTGCCTAGCGGGCACTTGGACTATATAGGTTAACTAGCGTGCCCTTGGACTATGTAGGTTAACGAACGGGCACTTGGACTCTCTAGGTTAACTAGCGTGCACTTGGACTATGTAGTTTCCTTAGCGGGCACTTGGACTATATAGGTTGCCTAGCGGGCACTTGGACTATTTATGTAAACTAGCGTGCCCTTGGACTATATAGGTTACGTAGCGGGCACTTGGTATATAGGTTAATTAGCGGGCACAAGGACTATGTAGGTTAACTAGAGGACACTTGGACTATTTAGGTTATCTAGTGGACCCATGGACTTGTAGGATAACTAGCAGGCACTTGGACAATCTAGGTTAACTAGCGGGCACTTGGACTATCAAAGTTATCAAGTGAGCCCTTGGACTATGTAGGTTAACTAGCAGGCCCGTGGACTATCTAGGTTACCTAGCGGGCACTTGGACTATATAGGTTACCTAGCGGGCACTTGGACTATGTAGGTTACCTAATGGGCACTTGGACTATCTAGGTTAACGAACGGGCACTTGGAATATGCAGGTAACCTAGCGGGCACTTGGACTGTCTAAGTTACCTAGCGGGCACTTGGACATCTAGGTAACGAACGGGCTCTTGGACAATGTAGGTTGCCTAGTGGGCACTTGGACTATGTAGGTTCCATATTGGGTACTTGGAGTGTCTAGGTTAACTAGTGGGCAATTGGACTGTCTAGGTTACCTAGCGGGCACTTGGACTATGTACGTTCCCTAGCGGGCACTTGGGCTATCTACGTTACCTTGCGGGCACTTGGACTATGTAGGTTAACGAACGGGCACTTGGACTATGTAGTTTACCTAGCAGGCACTTGGACTATGTAGGTTAACTAGCGGGCACTTGGACTATTTAGGTTTAACTAGCGGGCACTTGGACTATCTAGGTTAACTAGCGGATCCTTGGTCTATGTAGGTTAACTAGCAGGCCTTTGGACTATGTAAGTTAACTAGAGGGCACTTTGATGATCCTGGTTAACTAGCGGGCACTTGGACTATCTAGGTTAACTAGCGGGCACTTGGCCTATCTAGGTTAACTAGCGGGCGCTTGGACTATGTAGGTTCCCTAGCGGCCATTTGAACTATATAGGTTACCTAGAGGGCACTTGGATTATCTAGGTTACCTAGCGGGCATTTGGACTATCTAGGGTAAAGAACGGGCACTTGGACTATGTAGGTTAACTAGCGAACACTTCGACTATCTAGGTTAGCTAACGGGCAATTGGACTATCTAGGTTACCTAGCGGGCACATGGACTATGTAGGTTCCCTAGCGGGCACTTGGACTATTTAGGTTACCTAGCATGCACTATGACTATCTAGGTTAACTAAAAGGCACTTGGACTATGTAGGTTCCCTAGCGGGCACTTGGACTATGTAGGTTCCCTATTGGGTACTTGGAGTGTCTAGGTTAACTAGTGGGCAATTGGACTGTCTAGGTTACCTAGTGGGCACGTGGACTATGTACGTTCCCTAGCGGGCACTTGGGCTATCTACGTTACCTTACGGGCACTTGGACTATGTAGGTTAACGAACGGGCACTTGGACTATGTAGTTTAACTAACAGGCACTTGGACTATGTAGGTAAACTAGCGGCACTTTGACTATCTACGTTAACTAGCGGGCCCTTGGACTATGTAGATTCCCTAGCGGGCACTTGGACTATGTATGTTCCCTATGGAAACTTGAACTATGTAAGTTAACTACCGGGCACTTGGACTATGTAGGTTAACTTGCGGGCCCTTGGACTATCTAGGTTACCTAGAGGGCACTTGGACTATGTAGGTAACCTAGCGGGCACTTGGACTATCTAGGTTAACTAGCAGACCCTTGGTCTATGTAGGTTAACTAGCAGGCCTTTGGACTATGTAAGTTAACTAGAGGGCACTTTGTTGATCCTGGTTGACTAGCGGGCACTTGGACTATCTAGGTTAACTAGCGGGCACTTGGACTATGTAGGTTCCTTAGCGGGCACTTGTACTATATAGGTTGCCTAGCGTGCACTTGGACTATTTAGGTTAACTAGCGTGCCCTTGGACTATCTAGGTTACGTAGCGGGCACTTGGTATATAGGTTAATTAGCGGGCACAAGGACTATGTAGGTTAACTAGAGGACACTTGGACTATTTAGGTTAACTAGTGGACCCATGGACTTGTAGGATAACTAGCAGGCACTTGGACAATCTAGGTTAACTAGCGGGCACTTGGACTATCAAAGTTATCAAGTGAGCCCTTGGACTATGTAGGTTAACTAGCGGGCCCGTGGACTATCTAGGTTACCTAGCGGGCACTTGGACTATATAGGTTACCTAGCGGGCACTTGGACTATGAAGGTTACCTAGTGGGCACTTGGACTATCTATGTTAACGAACGGGCACTTGGAATATGCAGGTAACCTAGCGGGCACTTGGACTGTCTAAGTTACCTAGCGGGCACTTGGACATCTAGGTAACGAACGGGCTCTTGGACAATGTAGGTTGCCTAGTGGGCACTTGGACTATGTAGGTTCCCTATTGGGTACTTGGAGTGTCTAGGTTAACTAGTGGGCACTTGGACAGTCTAGGTTACCTAGCGGGCACTTGGACTACCTAGGTTAACGAACGGGCACTTGGTCTATCTAGGTCAACTAGCGGGCCCTTGTACTATGTAGGTTAACTAGCGAGCACTTGGACTATCTAGGTTAACTAGCGGACCTTGGACTATGTAGGTTAACTAGTGGGCACTTGGACGATCTAGGTTAACTAGAGGGCACTTGGACTATCTAGGTTAACTAGCGGGCACTTGGACTATGTAGGTTCCCTAGCAGGCATTTGGACTATATAGATAACCTAGCGGGCACTGAGACTTTGTAGGTTACCTAGCGGGCACTTGGACTATCTAGGTTACCTAGCAGGCACTTTGACTATCTAGGTTGGACTATGTAGGTTGCCTAGCGGGCACTTGGATTATATAGGTTCTCTATAGGGAACTTGGACTATGTAGGTTAACTAGCGGGCGTTGGACTGTCTAGGTTACCTAGCGGGCACTTGGATTATCTAGGTTAATGAACGGGCACTTGGACTATGTAGGTTACCTAGCCGCCACTTGGACTATCTAGGTTAGCTAACAGGCACTTGGACTATCTAGCTTCCCTAGCGGGCACTTGTACTATCTAGGTTACCTAGCTGGCACTTGGACTATGTAGGTCAACTAGCGGGCCCTTGGACTATCAAGGTTAGCTAACGGGCACTTAGATTATGTAGGTTAACTAGCGGGCACTTGGAATATGTAGGTTAACTAGCGGACACTTGCACTATGTAGGTTAACTAGCGGGCCCATGGACTATGTAGGTTTACTAGCGGGCCCTTGGACTATCTAGGTTCCCTAAACGGCACTTGGACTATCTAGGTTACCGAACGGGCACTTGGACTATCTAGGTTACCGAACGGGCACTTGGACTATCTAGGTTACCTAGCGGGCACTTGGACTATGTAGGCTAACAAGGGGGCCCTTGGACGATCTATGTTACCTAGCGGGTACTTGGACTATGTAGGTTACCTTGTGGGCACTTGGACTATCTAGGTTAACTAGCGGGCACTTGGACTCTCTAGGTTAACTAGCGTGCACTTGGACTATGTATGTTCCTTAGCGGGCACTTGGACTATATAGATTGCCTAGCGGGCACTTGGACTATTTAGGTTAACTAGCGTGCACTTGGACTATCTAGGTTACGTAGCGGGCACTTGGTATATAGGTTAATTAGCGGGCAAATGGACTATGTAGGTTAACTAGAGGACACTTGGACTATTTAGGTTAACTAGTGGACCCATGGACTTGTAGGATAACTAGCAGGCACTTGGACAATCTAGGTTAACTAGCGGGCACTTGGACTATCTAGGTTAACTAGCAGACCCTTGGTCTATGTAGGTTAACTAGCAGGCCTTTGGACTATGTAAGTTCACTAGAGGGCACTTTGATGATACTGGTTAACTAGCGGGCACTTGGACTATCTAGGTTAACTAGCGGGCACTTGGACTATGTAGGTACCTTAGCGGGCACTTGTACTATATAGGTTGCCTAGCGGGCACTTGGACTATATAGGTTAACTAGCGTGCCCTTGGACTATGTAGGTTAACGAACGGGCACTTGGACTCTCTAGGTTAACTAGCGTGCACTTGGACTATGTAGTTTCCTTAGCGGGCACTTGGACTATATAGGTTGCCTAGCGGGCACTTGGACTATTTATGTAAACTAGCGTGCCCTTGGACTATATAGGTTACGTAGCGGGCACTTGGTATATAGGTTAATTAGCGGGCACAAGGACTATGTAGGTTAACTAGAGGACACTTGGACTATTTAGGTTATCTAGTGGACCCATGGACTTGTAGGATAACTAGCAGGCACTTGGACAATCTAGGTTAACTAGCGGGCACTTGGACTATCAAAGTTATCAAGTGAGCCCTTGGACTATGTAGGTTAACTAGCAGGCCCGTGGACTATCTAGGTTACCTAGCGGGCACTTGGACTATATAGGTTACCTAGCGGGCACTTGGACTATGTAGGTTACCTAATGGGCACTTGGACTATCTAGGTTAACGAACGGGCACTTGGAATATGCAGGTAACCTAGCGGGCACTTGGACTGTCTAAGTTACCTAGCGGGCACTTGGACATCTAGGTAACGAACGGGCTCTTGGACAATGTAGGTTGCCTAGTGGGCACTTGGACTATGTAGGTTCCATATTGGGTACTTGGAGTGTCTAGGTTAACTAGTGGGCAATTGGACTGTCTAGGTTACCTAGCGGGCACTTGGACTATGTACGTTCCCTAGCGGGCACTTGGGCTATCTACGTTACCTTGCGGGCACTTGGACTATGTAGGTTAACGAACGGGCACTTGGACTATGTAGTTTACCTAGCAGGCACTTGGACTATGTAGGTTAACTAGCGGGCACTTGGACTATTTAGGTTTAACTAGCGGGCACTTGGACTATCTAGGTTAACTAGCGGATCCTTGGTCTATGTAGGTTAACTAGCAGGCCTTTGGACTATGTAAGTTAACTAGAGGGCACTTTGATGATCCTGGTTAACTAGCGGGCACTTGGACTATCTAGGTTAACTAGCGGGCACTTGGCCTATCTAGGTTAACTAGCGGGCGCTTGGACTATGTAGGTTCCCTAGCGGCCATTTGAACTATATAGGTTACCTAGAGGGCACTTGGATTATCTAGGTTACCTAGCGGGCATTTGGACTATCTAGGGTAAAGAACGGGCACTTGGACTATGTAGGTTAACTAGCGAACACTTCGACTATCTAGGTTAGCTAACGGGCAATTGGACTATCTAGGTTACCTAGCGGGCACATGGACTATGTAGGTTCCCTAGCGGGCACTTGGACTATTTAGGTTACCTAGCATGCACTATGACTATCTAGGTTAACTAAAAGGCACTTGGACTATGTAGGTTCCCTAGCGGGCACTTGAACTATGTAGGTTCCCTATTGGGTACTTGGAGTGTCTAGGTTAACTAGTGGGCAATTGGACTGTCTAGGTTACCTAGTGGGCACGTGGACTATGTACGTTCCCTAGCGGGCACTTGGGCTATCTACGTTACCTTACGGGCACTTGGACTATGTAGGTTAACGAACGGGCACTTGGACTATGTAGTTTAACTAACAGGCACTTGGACTATGTAGGTAAACTAGCGGCACTTTGACTATCTACGTTAACTAGCGGGCCCTTGGACTATGTAGATTCCCTAGCGGGCACTTGGACTATGTATGTTCCCTATGGAAACTTGAACTATGTAAGTTAACTACCGGGCACTTGGACTATGTAGGTTAACTTGCGGGCCCTTGGACTATCTAGGTTACCTAGAGGGCACTTGGACTATGTAGGTAACCTAGCGGGCACTTGGACTATCTAGGTTAACTAGCAGACCCTTGGTCTATGTAGGTTAACTAGCAGGCCTTTGGACTATGTAAGTTAACTAGAGGGCACTTTGTTGATCCTGGTTGACTAGCGGGCACTTGGACTATCTAGGTTAACTAGCGGGCACTTGGACTATGTAGGTTCCTTAGCGGGCACTTGTACTATATAGGTTGCCTAGCGGGCACTTGGACTATTTAGGTTAACTAGCGTGCCCTTGGACTATCTAGGTTACGTAGCGGGCACTTGGTATATAGGTTAATTAGCGGGCACAAGGACTATGTAGGTTAACTAGAGGACACTTGGACTATTTAGGTTAACTAGTGGACCCATGGACTTGTAGGATAACTAGCAGGCACTTGGACAATCTAGGTTAACTAGCGGGCACTTGGACTATCAAAGTTATCAAGTGAGCCCTTGGACTATGTAGGTTAACTAGCGGGCCCGTGGACTATCTAGGTTACCTAGCGGGCACTTGGACTATATAGGTTACCTAGCGGGCACTTGGACTATGAAGGTTACCTAGTGGGCACTTGGACTATCTATGTTAACGAACGGGCACTTGGAATATGCAGGTAACCTAGCGGGCACTTGGACTGTCTAAGTTACCTAGCGGGCACTTGGACATCTAGGTAACGAACGGGCTCTTGGACAATGTAGGTTGCCTAGTGGGCACTTGGACTATGTAGGTTCCCTATTGGGTACTTGGAGTGTCTAGGTTAACTAGTGGGCAATTGGACTGTCTAGGTTACCTAGCGGGCACATGGACTATGTACGTTCCCTAGCGGGCACTTGGGCTATCTACGTTACCTTGCGGGCACTTGGACTATGTAGGTTAACGAACGGGCACTTGGACTATGTAGTTTACCTAGCAGGCACTTGGACTATGTAGGTTAACTAGCGGGCACTTGGACTATTTAGGTTAACTAGCGGGCACTTGGACTATCTAGGTTAACTAGCGGATCCTTGGTCTATGTAGTTTAACTAGCAGGCCTTTGGACTATGTAAGTTAACTAGAGGGCACTTTGATGATCCTGGTTAACTAGCGGGCACTTGGACTATCTAGGTTAACTAGCGGGCACTTGGACTATCTAGGTTAACTAGCGGGCGCTTGGACTATGTAGGTTCCCTAGCGGCCATTTGAACTATATAGGTTACCTAGAGGGCACTTGGATTATCTAGGTTACCTAGCGGGCACTTGGACTATCTAGGGTAAAGAACGGGCACTTGGACTATGTAGGTTAACTAGCGAACACTTCGACTATCTAGGTTAGCTAACGGGCAATTGGACTATCTAGGTTACCTAGCGGGCACATGGACTATGTAGGTTCCCTAGCGGGCACTTGGACTATTTAGGTTACCTAGCATGCACTATGACTATCTAGGTTAACTAAAAGGCACTTGGACTATGTAGGTTCCCTAGCGGGCACTTGGACTATGTAGGTTCCCTATTGGGTACTTGGAGTGTCTAGGTTAACTAGTGGGCAATTGGACTGTCTAGGTTATCTAGTGGGCACGTGGACTATGTACGTTCCCTAGCGGGCACTTGGGCTATCTACGTTACCTTGCGGGCACTTGGACTATGTAGGTTAACGAACGGGCACTTGGACTCTCTAAGTTAACTAGCGTGCACTTGGACTATGTAGTTTCCTTAGCGGGCACTTGGACTATATAGGTTGCCTAGCGGGCACTTGGACTATTTATGTAAACTAGCGTGCCCTTGGACTATCTAGGTTACGTAGCGGGCACTTGGTATATAGGTTAATTAGCGGGCACAAGGACTATGTAGGTTAACTAGAGGACACTTGGGCTATTTAGGTTATCTAGTGGACCCATGGACTTGTAGGATAACTAGCAGGCACTTGGACAATCTAGGTTAACTAGCGGGCACTTGGACTATCAAAGTTATCAAGTGAGCCCTTGGACTATGTAGGTTAACTAGCGGGCCCGTGGACTATCTAGGTTACCTAGCGGGCACTTGGACTATATAGGTTACCTAGCGGGCACTTGGACTATGTAGGTTACCTAATGGGCACTTTGACTATCTAGGTTAACGAACGGGCACTTGGAATATGCAGGTAACCTAGCGGGCACTTGGACTGTCTAAGTTACCTAGCGGGCACTTGGACATCTAGGTAACGAACGGGCTCTTGGACAATGTAGGTTGCCTAGTGGGCACTTGGACTATGTAGGTTCCCTATTGGGTACTTGGAGTGTCTAGGTTAACTAGTGGGCAATTGGACTGTCTAGGTTACCTAGCGGGCACTTGGACTATGTACGTTCCCTAGCGGGCACTTGGGCTATCTACGTTAACTTGCGGGCACTTGGACTATGTAGGTTAACGAACGGGCACTTGGACTATGTAGTTTACCTAGCAGGCACTTGGACTATGTAGGTTAACTAGCGGGCACTTGGACTATTTAGGTTTAACTAGCGGGCACTTGGACTATCTAGGTTAACTAGCGGATCCTTGGTCTATGTAGGTTAACTAGCAGGCCTTTGGACTATGTAAGTTAACTAGAGGGCACTTTGATGATCCTGGTTAACTAGCGGGCACTTGGACTATCTAGGTTAACTAGCGGGCACTTGGCCTATCTAGGTTAACTAGCGGGCGCTTGGACTATGTAGGTTCCCTAGCGGCCATTTGAACTATATAGGTTACCTAGAGGGCACTTGGATTATCTAGGTTACCTAGCGGGCATTTGGACTATCTAGGGTAAAGAACGGGCACTTGGACTATGTAGGTTAACTAGCGAACACTTCGACTATCTAGGTTAGCTAACGGGCAATTGGACTATCTAGGTTACCTAGCGGGCACTTGGACTATGTAGGTTCCCTAGCGGGCACTTGGACTATTTAGGTTACCTAGCATGCACTATGACTATCTAGGTTAACTAAAAGGCACTTGGACTATGTAGGTTCCCTAGCGGGCACTTGGACTATGTAGGTTCCCTATTGGGTACTTGGAGTGTCTAGGTTAACTAGTGGGCAATTGGAATGTCTAGGTTACCTAGTGGGCACGTGGACTATGTAGGTTAACGAACGGGCACTTGGACTATGTAGTTTAACTAACAGGCACTTGGACTATGTAGGTAAACTAGCGGCACTTTGACTATCTACGTTAACTAGCGGGCCCTTGGACTATGTAGATTCCCTAGCAGGCACTTGGACTATGTATGTTCCCTATGGAAACTTGAACTATGTAAGTTAACTACCGGGCACTTGGACTATGTAGGTTAACTTGCGGGCCCTTGGACTATCTAGGTTACCTAGAGGGCACTTGGACTATGTAGGTAACCTAGCGGGCACTTGGACTATCTAGGTTAACTAGCAGACCCTTGGTCTATGTAGGTTAACTAGCAGGCCTTTGGACTATGTAAGTTAACTAGAGGGCACTTTGTTGATCCTGGTTGACTAGCGGGCACTTGGATTATCTAGGTTAACTAGCGGGCACTTGGACTATGTAGGTTCCTTAGCGGGCACTTGTACTATATAGGTTGCCTAGCGGGCACTTGGACTATTTAGGTTAACTAGCGTGCCCTTGGACTATCTAGGTTACGTAGCAGGCACTTGGTATATAGGTTAATTAGCGGGCACAAGGACTATGTAGGTTAACTAGAGGACACTTGGACTATTTAGGTTAACTAGTGGACCCATGGACTTGTAGGATAACTAGCAGGCACTTGGACAATCTAGGTTAACTAGCGGGCACTTGGACTATCAAAGTTATCAAGTGAGCCCTTGGACTATGTAGGTTAACTAGCGGGCCCGTGGACTATCTAGGTTACCTAGCGGGCACTTGGACTATATAGGTTACCTAGCGGGCACTTGGACTATGAAGGTTACCTAGTGGGCACTTGGACTATCTATGTTAACGAACGGGCACTTGGAATATGCAGGTAACCTAGCGGGCACTTGGACTGTCTAAGTTACCTAGCGGGCACTTGGACATCTAGGTAACGAACGGGCTCTTGGACAATGTAGGTTGCCTAGTGGGCACTTGGACTATGTAGGTTCCCTATTGGGTACTTGGAGTGTCTAGGTTAACTAGTGGGCAATTGGACTGTCTAGGTTACCTAGCGGGCACATGGACTATGTACGTTCCCTAGCGGGCACTTGGGCTATCTACGTTACCTTGCGGGCACTTGGACTATGTAGGTTAACGAACGGGCACTTGGACTATGTAGTTTACCTAGCAGGCACTTGGACTATGTAGGTTAACTAGCGGGCACTTGGACTATTTAGGTTAACTAGCGGGCACTTGGACTATCTAGGTTAACTAGCGGATCCTTGGTCTATGTAGTTTAACTAGCAGGCCTTTGGACTATGTAAGTTAACTAGAGGGCACTTTGATGATCCTGGTTAACTAGCGGGCACTTGGACTATCTAGGTTAACTAGCGGGCACCTGGACTATCTAGGTTAACTAGCGGGCGCTTGGACTATGTAGGTTCCCTAGCGGCCATTTGAACTATATAGGTTACCTAGAGGGCACTTGGATTATCTAGGTTACCTAGCGGGCACTTGGACTATCTAGGGTAAAGAACGGGCACTTGGACTATGTAGGTTAACTAGCGAACACTTCGACTATCTAGGTTAGCTAACGGGCAATTGGACTATCTAGGTTACCTAGCGGGCACTTGGACTATGTAGGTTCCCTAGCGGGCACTTGGACTATTTAGGTTACCTAGCATGCACTATGACTATCTAGGTTAACTAAAAGGCACTTGGACTATGTAGGTTCCCTAGCGGGCACTTGGACTATGTAGGTTCCCTATTGGGTACTTGGAGTGTCTAGGTTAACTAGTGGGCAATTGGACTGTCTAGGTTATCTAGTGGGCACGTGGACTATGTACGTTCCCTAGCGGGCACTTGGGCTATCTACGTTACCTTGCGGGCACTTGGACTATGTAGGTTAACGAACGGGCACTTGGACTCTCTAAGTTAACTAGCGTGCACTTGGACTATGTAGTTTCCTTAGCGGGCACTTGGACTATATAGGTTGCCTAGCGGGCACTTGGACTATTTATGTAAACTAGCGTGCCCTTGGACTATCTAGGTTACGTAGCGGGCACTTGGTATATAGGTTAATTAGCGGGCACAAGGACTATGTAGGTTAACTAGAGGACACTTGGGCTATTTAGGTTATCTAGTGGACCCATGGACTTGTAGGATAACTAGCAGGCACTTGGACAATCTAGGTTAACTAGCGGGCACTTGGACTATCAAAGTTATCAAGTGAGCCCTTGGACTATGTAGGTTAACTAGCGGGCCCGTGGACTATCTAGGTTACCTAGCGGGCACTTGGACTATATAGGTTACCTAGCGGGCACTTGGACTATGTAGGTTACCTAATGGGCACTTGGACTATCTAGGTTAACGAACGGGCACTTGGAATATGCAGGTAACCTAGCGGGCACTTGGACTGTCTAAGTTACCTAGCGGGCACTTGGACATCTAGGTAACGAACGGGCTCTTGGACAATGTAGGTTGCCTAGTGGGCACTTGGACTATGTAGGTTCCCTATTGGGTACTTGGAGTGTCTAGGTTAACTAGTGGGCAATTGGACTGTCTAGGTTACCTAGCGGGCACTTGGACTATGTACGTTCCCTAGCGGGCACTTGGGCTATCTACGTTAACTTGCGGGCACTTGGACTATGTAGGTTAACGAACGGGCACTTGGACTATGTAGTTTACCTAGCAGGCACTTGGACTATGTAGGTTAACTAGCGGGCACTTGGACTATTTAGGTTTAACTAGCGGGCACTTGGACTATCTAGGTTAACTAGCGGATCCTTGGTCTATGTAGGTTAACTAGCAGGCCTTTGGACTATGTAAGTTAACTAGAGGGCACTTTGATGATCCTGGTTAACTAGCGGGCACTTGGACTATCTAGGTTAACTAGCGGGCACTTGGCCTATCTAGGTTAACTAGCGGGCGCTTGGACTATGTAGGTTCCCTAGCGGCCATTTGAACTATATAGGTTACCTAGAGGGCACTTGGATTATCTAGGTTACCTAGCGGGCATTTGGACTATCTAGGGTAAAGAACGGGCACTTGGACTATGTAGGTTAACTAGCGAACACTTCGACTATCTAGGTTAGCTAACGGGCAATTGGACTATCTAGGTTACCTAGCGGGCACTTGGACTATGTAGGTTCCCTAGCGGGCACTTGGACTATTTAGGTTACCTAGCATGCACTATGACTATCTAGGTTAACTAAAAGGCACTTGGACTATGTAGGTTCCCTAGCGGGCACTTGGACTATGTAGGTTCCCTATTGGGTACTTGGAGTGTCTAGGTTAACTAGTGGGCAATTGGAATGTCTAGGTTACCTAGTGGGCACGTGGACTATGTAGGTTAACGAACGGGCACTTGGACTATGTAGTTTAACTAACAGGCACTTGGACTATGTAGGTAAACTAGCGGCACTTTGACTATCTACGTTAACTAGCGGGCCCTTGGACTATGTAGATTCCCTAGCAGGCACTTGGACTATGTATGTTCCCTATGGAAACTTGAACTATGTAAGTTAACTACCGGGCACTTGGACTATGTAGGTTAACTTGCGGGCCCTTGGACTATCTAGGTTACCTAGAGGGCACTTGGACTATGTAGGTAACCTAGCGGGCACTTGGACTATCTAGGTTAACTAGCAGACCCTTGGTCTATGTAGGTTAACTAGCAGGCCTTTGGACTATGTAAGTTAACTAGAGGGCACTTTGTTGATCCTGGTTGACTAGCGGGCACTTGGATTATCTAGGTTAACTAGCGGGCACTTGGACTATGTAGGTTCCTTAGCGGGCACTTGTACTATATAGGTTGCCTAGCGGGCACTTGGACTATTTAGGTTAACTAGCGTGCCCTTGGACTATCTAGGTTACGTAGCGGGCACTTGGTATATAGGTTAATTAGCGGGCACAAGGACTATGTAGGTTAACTAGAGGACACTTGGACTATTTAGGTTAACTAGTGGACCCATGGACTTGTAGGATAACTAGCAGGCACTTGGACAATCTAGGTTAACTAGCGGGCACTTGGACTATCAAAGTTATCAAGTGAGCCCTTGGACTATGTAGGTTAACTAGCGGGCCCGTGGACTATCTAGGTTACCTAGCGGGCACTTGGACTATATAGGTTACCTAGCGGGCACTTGGACTATGAAGGTTACCTAGTGGGCACTTGGACTATCTATGTTAACGAACGGGCACTTGGAATATGCAGGTAACCTAGCGGGCACTTGGACTGTCTAAGTTACCTAGCGGGCACTTGGACATCTAGGTAACGAACGGGCTCTTGGACAATGTAGGTTGCCTAGTGGGCACTTGGACTATGTAGGTTCCCTATTGGGTACTTGGAGTGTCTAGGTTAACTAGTGGGCAATTGGACTGTCTAGGTTACCTAGCGGGCACATGGACTATGTACGTTCCCTAGCGGGCACTTGGGCTATCTACGTTACCTTGCGGGCACTTGGACTATGTAGGTTAACGAACGGGCACTTGGACTATGTAGTTTACCTAGCAGGCACTTGGACTATGTAGGTTAACTAGCGGGCACTTGGACTATTTAGGTTTAACTAGCGGGCACTTGGACTATCTAGGTTAACTAGCGGATCCTTGGTCTATGTAGGTTAACTAGCAGGCCTTTGGACTATGTAAGTTAACTAGAGGGCACTTTGATGATCCTGGTTAACTAGCGGGCACTTGGACTATCTAGGTTAACTAGCGGGCACTTGGCCTATCTAGGTTAACTAGCGGGCGCTTGGACTATGTAGGTTCCCTAGCGGCCATTTGAACTATATAGGTTACCTAGAGGGCACTTGGATTATCTAGGTTACCTAGCGGGCATTTGGACTATCTAGGGTAAAGAACGGGCACTTGGACTATGTAGGTTAACTAGCGAACACTTCGACTATCTAGGTTAGCTAACGGGCAATTGGACTATCTAGGTTACCTAGCGGGCACATGGACTATGTAGGTTCCCTAGCGGGCACTTGGACTATTTAGGTTACCTAGCATGCACTATGACTATCTAGGTTAACTAAAAGGCACTTGGACTATGTAGGTTCCCTAGCGGGCACTTGGACTATGTAGGTTCCCTATTGGGTACTTGGAGTGTCTAGGTTAACTAGTGGGCAATTGGACTGTCTAGGTTACCTAGTGGGCACGTGGACTATGTACGTTCCCTAGCGGGCACTTGGGCTATCTACGTTACCTTACGGGCACTTGGACTATGTAGGTTAACGAACGGGCACTTGGACTATGTAGTTTAACTAACAGGCACTTGGACTATGTAGGTAAACTAGCGGCACTTTGACTATCTACGTTAACTAGCGGGCCCTTGGACTATGTAGATTCCCTAGCGGGCACTTGGACTATGTATGTTCCCTATGGAAACTTGAACTATGTAAGTTAACTACCGGGCACTTGGACTATGTAGGTTAACTTGCGGGCCCTTGGACTATCTAGGTTACCTAGAGGGCACTTGGACTATGTAGGTAACCTAGCGGGCACTTGGACTATCTAGGTTAACTAGCAGACCCTTGGTCTATGTAGGTTAACTAGCAGGCCTTTGGACTATGTAAGTTAACTAGAGGGCACTTTGTTGATCCTGGTTGACTAGCGGGCACTTGGACTATCTAGGTTAACTAGCGGGCACTTGGACTATGTAGGTTCCTTAGCGGGCACTTGTACTATATAGGTTGCCTAGCGGGCACTTGGACTATTTAGGTTAACTAGCGTGCCCTTGGACTATCTAGGTTACGTAGCGGGCACTTGGTATATAGGTTAATTAGCGGGCACAAGGACTATGTAGGTTAACTAGAGGACACTTGGACTATTTAGGTTAACTAGTGGACCCATGGACTTGTAGGATAACTAGCAGGCACTTGGACAATCTAGGTTAACTAGCGGGCACTTGGACTATCAAAGTTATCAAGTGAGCCCTTGGACTATGTAGGTTAACTAGCGGGCCCGTGGACTATCTAGGTTACCTAGCGGGCACTTGGACTATATAGGTTACCTAGCGGGCACTTGGACTATGTAGGTTACCTAGTGGGCACTTGGACTATCTATGTTAACGAACGGGCACTTGGAATATGCAGGTAACCTAGCGGGCACTTGGACTGTCTAAGTTACCTAGCGGGCACTTGGACATCTAGGTAACGAACGGGCTCTTGGACAATGTAGGTTGCCTAGTGGGCACTTGGACTATGTAGGTTCCCTATTGGGTACTTGGAGTGTCTAGGTTAACTAGTGGGCAATTGGACTGTCTAGGTTACCTAGCGGGCACATGGACTATGTACGTTCCCTAGCGGGCACTTGGGCTATCTACGTTACCTTGCGGGCACTTGGACTATGTAGGTTAACGAACGGGCACTTGGACTATGTAGTTTACCTAGCAGGCACTTGGACTATGTAGGTTAAGTAGCGGGCACTTGGACTATTTAGGTTAACTAGCGGGCACTTGGACTATCTAGGTTAACTAGCGGATCCTTGGTCTATGTAGTTTAACTAGCAGGCCTTTGGACTATGTAAGTTAACTAGAGGGCACTTTGATGATCCTGGTTAACTAGCGGGCACTTGGACTATCTAGGTTAACTAGCGGGCACTTGGACTATCTAGGTTAACTAGCGGGCGCTTGGACTATGTAGGTTCCCTAGCGGCCATTTGAACTATATAGGTTACCTAGAGGGCACTTGGATTATCTAGGTTACCTAGCGGGCACTTGGACTATCTAGGGTAAAGAACGGGCACTTGGACTATGTAGGTTAACTAGCGAACACTTCGACTATCTAGGTTAGCTAACGGGCAATTGGACTATCTAGGTTACCTAGCGGGCACTTGGACTATGTAGGTTCCCTAGCGGGCACTTGGACTATTTAGGTTACCTAGCATGCACTATGACTATCTAGGTTAAACTAAAAGGCACTTGGACTATGTAGGTTCCCTAGCGGGCACTTGGACTATGTAGGTTCCCTATTGGGTACTTGGAGTGTCTAGGTTAACTAGTGGGCAATTGGACTGTCTAGGTTATCTAGTGGGCACGTGGACTATGTACGTTCCCTAGCGGGCACTTGGGCTATCTACGTTACCTTGCGGGCACTTGGACTATGTAGGTTAACGAACGGGCACTTGGACTCTCTAAGTTAACTAGCGTGCACTTGGACTATGTAGTTTCCTTAGCGGGCACTTGGACTATATAGGTTGCCTAGCGGGCACTTGGACTATTTATGTAAACTAGCGTGCCCTTGGACTATCTAGGTTACGTAGCGGGCACTTGGTATATAGGTTAATTAGCGGGCACAAGGACTATGTAGGTTAACTAGAGGACACTTGGGCTATTTAGGTTATCTAGTGGACCCATGGACTTGTAGGATAACTAGCAGGCACTTGGACAATCTAGGTTAACTAGCGGGCACTTGGACTATCAAAGTTATCAAGTGAGCCCTTGGACTATGTAGGTTAACTAGCGGGCCCGTGGACTATCTAGGTTACCTAGCGGGCACTTGGACTATATAGGTTACCTAGCGGGCACTTGGACTATGTAGGTTACCTAATGGGCACTTGGACTATCTAGGTTAACGAACGGGCACTTGGAATATGCAGGTAACCTAGCGGGCACTTGGACTGTCTAAGTTACCTAGCGGGCACTTGGACATCTAGGTAACGAACGGGCTCTTGGACAATGTAGGTTGCCTAGTGGGCACTTGGACTATGTAGGTTCCCTATTGGGTACTTGGAGTGTCTAGGTTAACTAGTGGGCAATTGGACTGTCTAGGTTACCTAGCGGGCACTTGGACTATGTACGTTCCCTAGCGGGCACTTGGGCTATCTACGTTAACTTGCGGGCACTTGGACTATGTAGGTTAACGAACGGGCACTTGGACTATGTAGTTTACCTAGCAGGCACTTGGACTATGTAGGTTAACTAGCGGGCACTTGGACTATTTAGGTTTAACTAGCGGGCACTTGGACTATCTAGGTTAACTAGCGGATCCTTGGTCTATGTAGGTTAACTAGCAGGCCTTTGGACTATGTAAGTTAACTAGAGGGCACTTTGATGATCCTGGTTAACTAGCGGGCACTTGGACTATCTAGGTTAACTAGCGGGCACTTGGCCTATCTAGGTTAACTAGCGGGCGCTTGGACTATGTAGGTTCCCTAGCGGCCATTTGAACTATATAGGTTACCTAGAGGGCACTTGGATTATCTAGGTTACCTAGCGGGCATTTGGACTATCTAGGGTAAAGAACGGGCACTTGGACTATGTAGGTTAACTAGCGAACACTTCGACTATCTAGGTTAGCTAACGGGCAATTGGACTATCTAGGTTACCTAGCGGGCACTTGGACTATGTAGGTTCCCTAGCGGGCACTTGGACTATTTAGGTTACCTAGCATGCACTATGACTATCTAGGTTAACTAAAAGGCACTTGGACTATGTAGGTTCCCTAGCGGGCACTTGGACTATGTAGGTTCCCTATTGGGTACTTGGAGTGTCTAGGTTAACTAGTGGGCAATTGGAATGTCTAGGTTACCTAGTGGGCACGTGGACTATGTAGGTTAACGAACGGGCACTTGGACTATGTAGTTTAACTAACAGGCACTTGGACTATGTAGGTAAACTAGCGGCACTTTGACTATCTACGTTAACTAGCGGGCCCTTGGACTATGTAGATTCCCTAGCAGGCACTTGGACTATGTATGTTCCCTATGGAAACTTGAACTATGTAAGTTAACTACCGGGCACTTGGACTATGTAGGTTAACTTGCGGGCCCTTGGACTATCTAGGTTACCTAGAGGGCACTTGGACTATGTAGGTAACCTAGCGGGCACTTGGACTATCTAGGTTAACTAGCAGACCCTTGGTCTATGTAGGTTAACTAGCAGGCCTTTGGACTATGTAAGTTAACTAGAGGGCACTTTGTTGATCCTGGTTGACTAGCGGGCACTTGGATTATCTAGGTTAACTAGCGGGCACTTGGACTATGTAGGTTCCTTAGCGGGCACTTGTACTATATAGGTTGCCTAGCGGGCACTTGGACTATTTAGGTTAACTAGCGTGCCCTTGGACTATCTAGGTTACGTAGCGGGCACTTGGTATATAGGTTAATTAGCGGGCACAAGGACTATGTAGGTTAACTAGAGGACACTTGGACTATTTAGGTTAACTAGTGGACCCATGGACTTGTAGGATAACTAGCAGGCACTTGGACAATCTAGGTTAACTAGCGGGCACTTGGACTATCAAAGTTATCAAGTGAGCCCTTGGACTATGTAGGTTAACTAGCGGGCCCGTGGACTATCTAGGTTACCTAGCGGGCACTTGGACTATATAGGTTACCTAGCGGGCACTTGGACTGTCTAAGTTACCTAGCGGGCACTTGGACATCTAGGTAACGAACGGGCTCTTGGACAATGTAGGTTGCCTAGTGGGCACTTGGACTATGTAGGTTCCCTATTGGGTACTTGGAGTGTCTAGGTTAACTAGTGGGCAATTGGACTGTCTAGGTTACCTAGCGGGCACATGGACTATGTACGTTCCCTAGCGGGCACTTGGGCTATCTACGTTACCTTGCGGGCACTTGGACTATGTAGGTTAACGAACGGGCACTTGGACTATGTAGTTTACCTAGCAGGCACTTGGACTATGTAGGTTAACTAGCGGGCACTTGGACTATTTAGGTTAACTAGCGGGCACTTGGACTATCTAGGTTAACTAGCGGATCCTTGGTCTATGTAGTTTAACTAGCAGGCCTTTGGACTATGTAAGTTAACTAGAGGGCACTTTGATGATCCTGGTTAACTAGCGGGCACTTGGACTATCTAGGTTAACTAGCGGGCACCTGGACTATCTAGGTTAACTAGCGGGCGCTTGGACTATGTAGGTTCCCTAGCGGCCATTTGAACTATATAGGTTACCTAGAGGGCACTTGGATTATCTAGGTTACCTAGCGGGCACTTGGACTATCTAGGGTAAAGAACGGGCACTTGGACTATGTAGGTTAACTAGCGAACACTTCGACTATCTAGGTTAGCTAACGGGCAATTGGACTATCTAGGTTACCTAGCGGGCACTTGGACTATGTAGGTTCCCTAGCGGGCACTTGGACTATTTAGGTTACCTAGCATGCACTATGACTATCTAGGTTAACTAAAAGGCACTTGGACTATGTAGGTTCCCTAGCGGGCACTTGGACTATGTAGGTTCCCTATTGGGTACTTGGAGTGTCTAGGTTAACTAGTGGGCAATTGGACTGTCTAGGTTATCTAGTGGGCACGTGGACTATGTACGTTCCCTAGCGGGCACTTGGGCTATCTACGTTACCTTGCGGGCACTTGGACTATGTAGGTTAACGAACGGGCACTTGGACTCTCTAAGTTAACTAGCGTGCACTTGGACTATGTAGTTTCCTTAGCGGGCACTTGGACTATATAGGTTGCCTAGCGGGCACTTGGACTATTTATGTAAACTAGCGTGCCCTTGGACTATCTAGGTTACGTAGCGGGCACTTGGTATATAGGTTAATTAGCGGGCACAAGGACTATGTAGGTTAACTAGAGGACACTTGGGCTATTTAGGTTATCTAGTGGACCCATGGACTTGTAGGATAACTAGCAGGCACTTGGACAATCTAGGTTAACTAGCGGGCACTTGGACTATCAAAGTTATCAAGTGAGCCCTTGGACTATGTAGGTTAACTAGCGGGCCCGTGGACTATCTAGGTTACCTAGCGGGCACTTGGACTATATAGGTTACCTAGCGGGCACTTGGACTATGTAGGTTACCTAATGGGCACTTGGACTATCTAGGTTAACGAACGGGCACTTGGAATATGCAGGTAACCTAGCGGGCACTTGGACTGTCTAAGTTACCTAGCGGGCACTTGGACATCTAGGTAACGAACGGGCTCTTGGACAATGTAGGTTGCCTAGTGGGCACTTGGACTATGTAGGTTCCCTATTGGGTACTTGGAGTGTCTAGGTTAACTAGTGGGCAATTGGACTGTCTAGGTTACCTAGCGGGCACTTGGACTATGTACGTTCCCTAGCGGGCACTTGGGCTATCTACGTTAACTTGCGGGCACTTGGACTATGTAGGTTAACGAACGGGCACTTGGACTATGTAGTTTACCTAGCAGGCACTTGGACTATGTAGGTTAACTAGCGGGCACTTGGACTATTTAGGTTTAACTAGCGGGCACTTGGACTATCTAGGTTAACTAGCGGATCCTTGGTCTATGTAGGTTAACTAGCAGGCCTTTGGACTATGTAAGTTAACTAGAGGGCACTTTGATGATCCTGGTTAACTAGCGGGCACTTGGACTATCTAGGTTAACTAGCGGGCACTTGGCCTATCTAGGTTAACTAGCGGGCGCTTGGACTATGTAGGTTCCCTAGCGGCCATTTGAACTATATAGGTTACCTAGAGGGCACTTGGATTATCTAGGTTACCTAGCGGGCATTTGGACTATCTAGGGTAAAGAACGGGCACTTGGACTATGTAGGTTAACTAGCGAACACTTCGACTATCTAGGTTAGCTAACGGGCAATTGGACTATCTAGGTTACCTAGCGGGCACTTGGACTATGTAGGTTCCCTAGCGGGCACTTGGACTATTTAGGTTACCTAGCATGCACTATGACTATCTAGGTTAACTAAAAGGCACTTGGACTATGTAGGTTCCCTAGCGGGCACTTGGACTATGTAGGTTCCCTATTGGGTACTTGGAGTGTCTAGGTTAACTAGTGGGCAATTGGAATGTCTAGGTTACCTAGTGGGCACGTGGACTATGTAGGTTAACGAACGGGCACTTGGACTATGTAGTTTAACTAACAGGCACTTGGACTATGTAGGTAAACTAGCGGCACTTTGACTATCTACGTTAACTAGCGGGCCCTTGGACTATGTAGATTCCCTAGCAGGCACTTGGACTATGTATGTTCCCTATGGAAACTTGAACTATGTAAGTTAACTACCGGGCACTTGGACTATGTAGGTTAACTTGCGGGCCCTTGGACTATCTAGGTTACCTAGAGGGCACTTGGACTATGTAGGTAACCTAGCGGGCACTTGGACTATCTAGGATAACTAGCAGACCCTTGGTCTATGTAGGTTAACTAGCAGGCCTTTGGACTATGTAAGTTAACTAGAGGGCACTTTGTTGATCCTGGTTGACTAGCGGGCACTTGGATTATCTAGGTTAACTAGCGGGCACTTGGACTATGTAGGTTCCTTAGCGGGCACTTGTACTATATAGGTTGCCTAGCGGGCACTTGGACTATTTAGGTTAACTAGCGTGCCCTTGGACTATCTAGGTTACGTAGCGGGCACTTGGTATATAGGTTAATTAGCGGGCACAAGGACTATGTAGGTTAACTAGAGGACACTTGGACTATTTAGGTTAACTAGTGGACCCATGGACTTGTAGGATAACTAGCAGGCACTTGGACAATCTAGGTTAACTAGCGGGCACTTGGACTATCAAAGTTATCAAGTGAGCCCTTGGACTATGTAGGTTAACTAGCGGGCCCGTGGACTATCTAGGTTACCTAGCGGGCACTTGGACTATATAGGTTACCTAGCGGGCACTTGGACTATGAAGGTTACCTAGTGGGCACTTGGACTATCTATGTTAACGAACGGGCACTTGGAATATGCAGGTAACCTAGCGGGCACTTGGACTGTCTAAGTTACCTAGCGGGCACTTGGACATCTAGGTAACGAACGGGCTCTTGGACAATGTAGGTTGCCTAGTGGGCACTTGGACTATGTAGGTTCCCTATTGGGTACTTGGAGTGTCTAGGTTAACTAGTGGGCAATTGGACTGTCTAGGTTACCTAGCGGGCACATGGACTATGTACGTTCCCTAGCGGGCACTTGGGCTATCTACGTTACCTTGCGGGCACTTGGACTATGTAGGTTAACGAACGGGCACTTGGACTATGTAGTTTACCTAGCAGGCACTTGGACTATGTAGGTTAACTAGCGGGCACTTGGACTATTTAGGTTAACTAGCGGGCACTTGGACTATCTAGGTTAACTAGCGGATCCTTGGTCTATGTAGTTTAACTAGCAGGCCTTTGGACTATGTAAGTTAACTAGAGGGCACTTTGATGATCCTGGTTAACTAGCGGGCACTTGGACTATCTAGGTTAACTAGCGGGCACCTGGACTATCTAGGTTAACTAGCGGGCGCTTGGACTATGTAGGTTCCCTAGCGGCCATTTGAACTATATAGGTTACCTAGAGGGCACTTGGATTATCTAGGTTACCTAGCGGGCACTTGGACTATCTAGGGTAAAGAACGGGCACTTGGACTATGTAGGTTAACTAGCGAACACTTCGACTATCTAGGTTAGCTAACGGGCAATTGGACTATCTAGGTTACCTAGCGGGCACTTGGACTATGTAGGTTCCCTAGCGGGCACTTGGACTATTTAGGTTACCTAGCATGCACTATGACTATCTAGGTTAACTAAAAGGCACTTGGACTATGTAGGTTCCCTAGCGGGCACTTGGACTATGTAGGTTCCCTATTGGGTACTTGGAGTGTCTAGGTTAACTAGTGGGCAATTGGAATGTCTAGGTTACCTAGTGGGCACGTGGACTATGTAGGTTAACGAACGGGCACTTGGACTATGTAGTTTAACTAACAGGCACTTGGACTATGTAGGTAAACTAGCGGCACTTTGAGTATCTACGTTAACTAGCGGGCCCTTGGACTATGTAGATTCCCTAGCAGGCACTTGGACTATGTATGTTCCCTATGGAAACTTGAACTATGTAAGTTAACTACCGGGCACTTGGACTATGTAGGTTAACTTGCGGGCCCTTGGACTATCTAGGTTACCTAGAGGGCACTTGGACTATGTAGGTAACCTAGCGGGCACTTGGACTATCTAGGTTAACTAGCAGACCCTTGGTCTATGTAGGTTAACTAGCAGGCCTTTGGACTATGTAAGTTAACTAGAGGGCACTTTGTTGATCCTGGTTGACTAGCGGGCACTTGGATTATCTAGGTTAACTAGCGGGCACTTGGACTATGTAGTTTCCTTAGCGGGCACTTGGACTATATAGGTTGCCTAGCGGGCACTTGGACTATTTATGTAAACTAGCGTGCCCTTGGACTATCTAGGTTACGTAGCGGGCACTTGGTATATAGGTTAATTAGCGGGCACAAGGACTATGTAGGTTAACTAGAGGACACTTGGGCTATTTAGGTTATCTAGTGGACCCATGGACTTGTAGGATAACTAGCAGGCACTTGGACAATCTAGGTTAACTAGCGGGCACTTGGACTATCAAAGTTATCAAGTGAGCCCTTGGACTATGTAGGTTAACTAGCGGGCCCGTGGACTATCTAGGTTACCTAGCGGGCACTTGGACTATATAGGTTACCTAGCGGGCACTTGGACTATGTAGGTTACCTAATGGGCACTTGGACTATCTAGGTTAACGAACGGGCACTTGGAATATGCAGGTAACCTAGCGGGCACTTGGACTGTCTAAGTTACCTAGCGGGCACTTGGACATCTAGGTAACGAACGGGCTCTTGGACAATGTAGGTTGCCTAGTGGGCACTTGGACTATGTAGGTTCCCTATTGGGTACTTGGAGTGTCTAGGTTAACTAGTGGGCAATTGGACTGTCTAGGTTACCTAGCGGGCACTTGGACTATGTACGTTCCCTAGCGGGCACTTGGGCTATCTACGTTAACTTGCGGGCACTTGGACTATGTAGGTTAACGAACGGGCACTTGGACTATGTAGTTTACCTAGCAGGCACTTGGACTATGTAGGTTAACTAGCGGGCACTTGGACTATTTAGGTTTAACTAGCGGGCACTTGGACTATCTAGGTTAACTAGCGGATCCTTGGTCTATGTAGGTTAACTAGCAGGCCTTTGGACTATGTAAGTTAACTAGAGGGCACTTTGATGATCCTGGTTAACTAGCGGGCACTTGGACTATCTAGGTTAACTAGCGGGCACTTGGCCTATCTAGGTTAACTAGCGGGCGCTTGGACTATGTAGGTTCCCTAGCGGCCATTTGAACTATATAGGTTACCTAGAGGGCACTTGGATTATCTAGGTTACCTAGCGGGCATTTGGACTATCTAGGGTAAAGAACGGGCACTTGGACTATGTAGGTTAACTAGCGAACACTTCGACTATCTAGGTTAGCTAACGGGCAATTGGACTATCTAGGTTACCTAGCGGGCACTTGGACTATGTAGGTTCCCTAGCGGGCACTTGGACTATTTAGGTTACCTAGCATGCACTATGACTATCTAGGTTAACTAAAAGGCACTTGGACTATGTAGGTTCCCTAGCGGGCACTTGGACTATGTAGGTTCCCTATTGGGTACTTGGAGTGTCTAGGTTAACTAGTGGGCAATTGGAATGTCTAGGTTACCTAGTGGGCACGTGGACTATGTAGGTTAACGAACGGGCACTTGGACTATGTAGTTTAACTAACAGGCACTTGGACTATGTAGGTAAACTAGCGGCACTTTGACTATCTACGTTAACTAGCGGGCCCTTGGACTATGTAGATTCCCTAGCAGGCACTTGGACTATGTATGTTCCCTATGGAAACTTGAACTATGTAAGTTAACTACCGGGCACTTGGACTATGTAGGTTAACTTGCGGGCCCTTGGACTATCTAGGTTACCTAGAGGGCACTTGGACTATGTAGGTAACCTAGCGGGCACTTGGACTATCTAGGTTAACTAGCAGACCCTTGGTCTATGTAGGTTAACTAGCAGGCCTTTGGACTATGTAAGTTAACTAGAGGGCACTTTGTTGATCCTGGTTGACTAGCGGGCACTTGGATTATCTAGGTTAACTAGCGGGCACTTGGACTATGTAGGTTCCTTAGCGGGCACTTGTACTATATAGGTTGCCTAGCGGGCACTTGGACTATTTAGGTTAACTAGCGTGCCCTTGGACTATCTAGGTTACGTAGCGGGCACTTGGTATATAGGTTAATTAGCGGGCACAAGGACTATGTAGGTTAACTAGAGGACACTTGGACTATTTAGGTTAACTAGTGGACCCATGGACTTGTAGGATAACTAGCAGGCACTTGGACAATCTAGGTTAACTAGCGGGCACTTGGACTATCAAAGTTATCAAGTGAGCCCTTGGACTATGTAGGTTAACTAGCGGGCCCGTGGACTATCTAGGTTACCTAGCGGGCACTTGGACTATATAGGTTACCTAGCGGGCACTTGGACTATGAAGGTTACCTAGTGGGCACTTGGACTATCTATGTTAACGAACGGGCACTTGGAATATGCAGGTAACCTAGCGGGCACTTGGACTGTCTAAGTTACCTAGCGGGCACTTGGACATCTAGGTAACGAACGGGCTCTTGGACAATGTAGGTTGCCTAGTGGGCACTTGGACTATGTAGGTTCCCTATTGGGTACTTGGAGTGTCTAGGTTAACTAGTGGGCAATTGGACTGTCTAGGTTACCTAGCGGGCACATGGACTATGTACGTTCCCTAGCGGGCACTTGGGCTATCTACGTTACCTTGCGGGCACTTGGACTATGTAGGTTAACGAACGGGCACTTGGACTATGTAGTTTACCTAGCAGGCACTTGGACTATGTAGGTTAACTAGCGGGCACTTGGACTATTTAGGTTAACTAGCGGGCACTTGGACTATCTAGGTTAACTAGCGGATCCTTTGTCTATGTAGTTTAACTAGCAGGCCTTTGGACTATGTAAGTTAACTAGAGGGCACTTTGATGATCCTGGTTAACTAGCGGGCACTTGGACTATCTAGGTTAACTAGCGGGCACCTGGACTATCTAGGTTAACTAGCGGGCGCTTGGACTATGTAGGTTCCCTAGCGGCCATTTGAACTATATAGGTTACCTAGAGGGCACTTGGATTATCTAGGTTACCTAGCGGGCACTTGGACTATCTAGGGTAAAGAACGGGCACTTGGACTATGTAGGTTAACTAGCGAACACTTCGACTATCTAGGTTAGCTAACGGGCAATTGGACTATCTAGGTTACCTAGCGGGCACTTGGACTATGTAGGTTCCCTAGCGGGCACTTGGACTATTTAGGTTACCTAGCATGCACTATGACTATCTAGGTTAACTAAAAGGCACTTGGACTATGTAGGTTCCCTAGCGGGCACTTGGACTATGTAGGTTCCCTATTGGGTACTTGGAGTGTCTAGGTTAACTAGTGGGCAATTGGACTGTCTAGGTTATCTAGTGGGCACGTGGACTATGTACGTTCCCTAGCGGGCACTTGGGCTATCTACGTTACCTTGCGGGCACTTGGACTATGTAGGTTAACGAACGGGCACTTGGACTCTCTAAGTTAACTAGCGTGCACTTGGACTATGTAGTTTCCTTAGCGGGCACTTGGACTATATAGGTTGCCTAGCGGGCACTTGGACTATTTATGTAAACTAGCGTGCCCTTGGACTATCTAGGTTACGTAGCGGGCACTTGGTATATAGGTTAATTAGCGGGCACAAGGACTATGTAGGTTAACTAGAGGACACTTGGGCTATTTAGGTTATCTAGTGGACCCATGGACTTGTAGGATAACTAGCAGGCACTTGGACAATCTAGGTTAACTAGCGGGCACTTGGACTATCAAAGTTATCAAGTGAGCCCTTGGACTATGTAGGTTAACTAGCGGGCCCGTGGACTATCTAGGTTACCTAGCGGGCACTTGGACTATATAGGTTACCTAGCGGGCACTTGGACTATGTAGGTTACCTAATGGGCACTTGGACTATCTAGGTTAACGAACGGGCACTTGGAATATGCAGGTAACCTAGCGGGCACTTGGACTGTCTAAGTTACCTAGCGGGCACTTGGACATCTAGGTAACGAACGGGCTCTTGGACAATGTAGGTTGCCTAGTGGGCACTTGGACTATGTAGGTTCCCTATTGGGTACTTGGAGTGTCTAGGTTAACTAGTGGGCAATTGGACTGTATAGGTTACCTAGCGGGCACTTGGACTATGTACGTTCCCTAGCGGGCACTTGGGCTATCTACGTTAACTTGCGGGCACTTGGACTATGTAGGTTAACGAACGGGCACTTGGACTATGTAGTTTACCTAGCAGGCACTTGGACTATGTAGGTTAACTAGCGGGCACTTGGACTATTTAGGTTTAACTAGCGGGCACTTGGACTATCTAGGTTAACTAGCGGATCCTTGGTCTATGTAGGTTAACTAGCAGGCCTTTGGACTATGTAAGTTAACTAGAGGGCACTTTGATGATCCTGGTTAACTAGCGGGCACTTGGACTATCTAGGTTAACTAGCGGGCACTTGGCCTATCTAGGTTAACTAGCGGGCGCTTGGACTATGTAGGTTCCCTAGCGGCCATTTGAACTATATAGGTTACCTAGAGGGCACTTGGATTATCTAGGTTACCTAGCGGGCATTTGGACTATCTAGGGTAAAGAACGGGCACTTGGACTATGTAGGTTAACTAGCGAACACTTCGACTATCTAGGTTAGCTAACGGGCAATTGGACTATCTAGGTTACCTAGCGGGCACTTGGACTATGTAGGTTCCCTAGCGGGCACTTGGACTATTTAGGTTACCTAGCATGCACTATGACTATCTAGGTTAACTAAAAGGCACTTGGACTATGTAGGTTCCCTAGCGGGCACTTGGACTATGTAGGTTCCCTATTGGGTACTTGGAGTGTCTAGGTTAACTAGTGGGCAATTGGAATGTCTAGGTTACCTAGTGGGCACGTGGACTATGTAGGTTAACGAACGGGCACTTGGACTATGTAGTTTAACTAACAGGCACTTGGACTATGTAGGTAAACTAGCGGCACTTTGACTATCTACGTTAACTAGCGGGCCCTTGGACTATGTAGATTCCCTAGCAGGCACTTGGACTATGTATGTTCCCTATGGAAACTTGAACTATGTAAGTTAACTACCGGGCACTTGGACTATGTAGGTTAACTTGCGGGCCCTTGGACTATCTAGGTTACCTAGAGGGCACTTGGACTATGTAGGTAACCTAGCGGGCACTTGGACTATCTAGGTTAACTAGCAGACCCTTGGTCTATGTAGGTTAACTAGCAGGCCTTTGGACTATGTAAGTTAACTAGAGGGCACTTTGTTGATCCTGGTTGACTAGCGGGCACTTGGATTATCTAGGTTAACTAGCGGGCACTTGGACTATGTAGGTTCCTTAGCGGGCACTTGTACTATATAGGTTGCCTAGCGGGCACTTGGACTATTTAGGTTAACTAGCGTGCCCTTGGACTATCTAGGTTACGTAGCGGGCACTTGGTATATAGGTTAATTAGCGGGCACAAGGACTATGTAGGTTAACTAGAGGACACTTGGACTATTTAGGTTAACTAGTGGACCCATGGACTTGTAGGATAACTAGCAGGCACTTGGACAATCTAGGTTAACTAGCGGGCACTTGGACTATCAAAGTTATCAAGTGAGCCCTTGGATTATGTAGGTTAACTAGCGGGCCCGTGGACTATCTAGGTTACCTAGCGGGCACTTGGACTATATAGGTTACCTAGCGGGCACTTGGACTATGAAGGTTACCTAGTGGGCACTTGGACTATCTATGTTAACGAACGGGCACTTGGAATATGCAGGTAACCTAGCGGGCACTTGGACTGTCTAAGTTACCTAGCGGGCACTTGGACATCTAGGTAACGAACGGGCTCTTGGACAATGTAGGTTGCCTAGTGGGCACTTGGACTATGTAGGTTCCCTATTGGGTACTTGGAGTGTCTAGGTTAACTAGTGGGCAATTGGACTGTCTAGGTTACCTAGCGGGCACATGGACTATGTACGTTCCCTAGCGGGCACTTGGGCTATCTACGTTACCTTGCGGGCACTTGGACTATGTAGGTTAACGAACGGGCACTTGGACTATGTAGTTTACCTAGCAGGCACTTGGACTATGTAGGTTAACTAGCGGGCACTTGGACTATTTAGGTTAACTAGCGGGCACTTGGACTATCTAGGTTAACTAGCGGATCCTTGGTCTATGTAGTTTAACTAGCAGGCCTTTGGACTATGTAAGTTAACTAGAGGGCACTTTGATGATCCTGGTTAACTAGCGGGCACTTGGACTATCTAGGTTAACTAGCGGGCACCTGGACTATCTAGGTTAACTAGCGGGCGCTTGGACTATGTAGGTTCCCTAGCGGCCATTTGAACTATATAGGTTACCTAGAGGGCACTTGGATTATCTAGGTTACCTAGCGGGCACTTGGACTATCTAGGGTAAAGAACGGGCACTTGGACTATGTAGGTTAACTAGCGAACACTTCGACTATCTAGGTTAGCTAACGGGCAATTGGACTATCTAGGTTACCTAGCGGGCACTTGGACTATGTAGGTTCCCTAGCGGGCACTTGGACTATTTAGGTTACCTAGCATGCACTATGACTATCTAGGTTAACTAAAAGGCACTTGGACTATGTAGGTTCCCTAGCGGGCACTTGGACTATGTAGGTTCCCTATTGGGTACTTGGAGTGTCTAGGTTAACTAGTGGGCAATTGGACTGTCTAGGTTATCTAGTGGGCACGTGGACTATGTACGTTCCCTAGCGGGCACTTGGGCTATCTACGTTACCTTGCGGGCACTTGGACTATGTAGGTTAACGAACGGGCACTTGGACTCTCTAAGTTAACTAGCGTGCACTTGGACTATGTAGTTTCCTTAGCGGGCACTTGGACTATATAGGTTGCCTAGCGGGCACTTGGACTATTTATGTAAACTAGCGTGCCCTTGGACTATCTAGGTTACGTAGCGGGCACTTGGTATATAGGTTAATTAGCGGGCACAAGGACTATGTAGGTTAACTAGAGGACACTTGGGCTATTTAGGTTATCTAGTGGACCCATGGACTTGTAGGATAACTAGCAGGCACTTGGACAATCTAGGTTAACTAGCGGGCACTTGGACTATCAAAGTTATCAAGTGAGCCCTTGGACTATGTAGGTTAACTAGCGGGCCCGTGGACTATCTAGGTTACCTAGCGGGCACTTGGACTATATAGGTTACCTAGCGGGCACTTGGACTATGTAGGTTACCTAATGGGCACTTGGACTATCTAGGTTAACGAACGGGCACTTGGAATATGCAGGTAACCTAGCGGGCACTTGGACTGTCTAAGTTACCTAGCGGGCACTTGGACATCTAGGTAACGAACGGGCTCTTGGACAATGTAGGTTGCCTAGTGGGCACTTGGACTATGTAGGTTCCCTATTGGGTACTTGGAGTGTCTAGGTTAACTAGTGGGCAATTGGACTGTATAGGTTACCTAGCGGGCACTTGGACTATGTACGTTCCCTAGCGGGCACTTGGGCTATCTACGTTAACTTGCGGGCACTTGGACTATGTAGGTTAACGAACGGGCACTTGGACTATGTAGTTTACCTAGCAGGCACTTGGACTATGTAGGTTAACTAGCGGGCACTTGGACTATTTAGGTTTAACTAGCGGGCACTTGGACTATCTAGGTTAACTAGCGGATCCTTGGTCTATGTAGGTTAACTAGCAGGCCTTTGGACTATGTAAGTTAACTAGAGGGCACTTTGATGATCCTGGTTAACTAGCGGGCACTTGGACTATCTAGGTTAACTAGCGGGCACTTGGCCTATCTAGGTTAACTAGCGGGCGCTTGGACTATGTAGGTTCCCTAGCGGCCATTTGAACTATATAGGTTACCTAGAGGGCACTTGGATTATCTAGGTTACCTAGCGGGCATTTGGACTATCTAGGGTAAAGAACGGGCACTTGGACTATGTAGGTTAACTAGCGAACACTTCGACTATCTAGGTTAGCTAACGGGCAATTGGACTATCTAGGTTACCTAGCGGGCACTTGGACTATGTAGGTTCCCTAGCGGGCACTTGGACTATTTAGGTTACCTAGCATGCACTATGACTATCTAGGTTAACTAAAAGGCACTTGGACTATGTAGGTTCCCTAGCGGGCACTTGGACTATGTAGGTTCCCTATTGGGTACTTGGAGTGTCTAGGTTAACTAGTGGGCAATTGGAATGTCTAGGTTACCTAGTGGGCACGTGGACTATGTAGGTTAACGAACGGGCACTTGGACTATGTAGTTTAACTAACAGGCACTTGGACTATGTAGGTAAACTAGCGGCACTTTGACTATCTACGTTAACTAGCGGGCCCTTGGACTATGTAGATTCCCTAGCAGGCACTTGGACTATGTATGTTCCCTATGGAAACTTGAACTATGTAAGTTAACTACCGGGCACTTGGACTATGTAGGTTAACTTGCGGGCCCTTGGACTATCTAGGTTACCTAGAGGGCACTTGGACTATGTAGGTAACCTAGCGGGCACTTGGACTATCTAGGTTAACTAGCAGACCCTTGGTCTATGTAGGTTAACTAGCAGGCCTTTGGACTATGTAAGTTAACTAGAGGGCACTTTGTTGATCCTGGTTGACTAGCGGGCACTTGGATTATCTAGGTTAACTAGCGGGCACTTGGACTATGTAGGTTCCTTAGCGGGCACTTGTACTATATAGGTTGCCTAGCGGGCACTTGGACTATTTAGGTTAACTAGCGTGCCCTTGGACTATCTAGGTTACGTAGCGGGCACTTGGTATATAGGTTAATTAGCGGGCACAAGGACTATGTAGGTTAACTAGAGGACACTTGGACTATTTAGGTTAACTAGTGGACCCATGGACTTGTAGGATAACTAGCAGGCACTTGGACAATCTAGGTTAACTAGCGGGCACTTGGACTATCAAAGTTATCAAGTGAGCCCTTGGACTATGTAGGTTAACTAGCGGGCCCGTGGACTATCTAGGTTACCTAGCGGGCACTTGGACTATATAGGTTACCTAGCGGGCACTTGGACTATGAAGGTTACCTAGTGGGCACTTGGACTATCTATGTTAACGAACGGGCACTTGGAATATGCAGGTAACCTAGCGGGCACTTGGACTGTCTAAGTTACCTAGCGGGCACTTGGACATCTAGGTAACGAACGGGCTCTTGGACAATGTAGGTTGCCTAGTGGGCACTTGGACTATGTAGGTTCCCTATTGGGTACTTGGAGTGTCTAGGTTAACTAGTGGGCAATTGGACTGTCTAGGTTACCTAGCGGGCACATGGACTATGTACGTTCCCTAGCGGGCACTTGGGCTATCTACGTTACCTTGCGGGCACTTGGACTATGTAGGTTAACGAACGGGCACTTGGACTATGTAGTTTACCTAGCAGGCACTTGGACTATGTAGGTTAACTAGCGGGCACTTGGACTATTTAGGTTAACTAGCGGGCACTTGGACTATCTAGGTTAACTAGCGGATCCTTGGTCTATGTAGTTTAACTAGCAGGCCTTTGGACTATGTAAGTTAACTAGAGGGCACTTTGATGATCCTGGTTAACTAGCGGGCACTTGGACTATCTAGGTTAACTAGCGGGCACCTGGACTATCTAGGTTAACTAGCGGGCGCTTGGACTATGTAGGTTCCCTAGCGGCCATTTGAACTATATAGGTTACCTAGAGGGCACTTGGATTATCTAGGTTACCTAGCGGGCACTTGGACTATCTAGGGTAAAGAACGGGCACTTGGACTATGTAGGTTAACTAGCGAACACTTCGACTATCTAGGTTAGCTAACGGGCAATTGGACTATCTAGGTTACCTAGCGGGCACTTGGACTATGTAGGTTCCCTAGCGGGCACTTGGACTATTTAGGTTACCTAGCATGCACTATGACTATCTAGGTTAACTAAAAGGCACTTGGACTATGTAGGTTCCCTAGCGGGCACTTGGACTATGTAGGTTCCCTATTGGGTACTTGGAGTGTCTAGGTTAACTAGTGGGCAATTGGACTGTCTAGGTTATCTAGTGGGCACGTGGACTATGTACGTTCCCTAGCGGGCACTTGGGCTATCTACGTTACCTTGCGGGCACTTGGACTATGTAGGTTAACGAACGGGCACTTGGACTCTCTAAGTTAACTAGCGTGCACTTGGACTATGTAGTTTCCTTAGCGGGCACTTGGACTATATAGGTTGCCTAGCGGGCACTTGGACTATTTATGTAAACTAGCGTGCCCTTGGACTATCTAGGTTACGTAGCGGGCACTTGGTATATAGGTTAATTAGCGGGCACAAGGACTATGTAGGTTAACTAGAGGACACTTGGGCTATTTAGGTTATCTAGTGGACCCATGGACTTGTAGGATAACTAGCAGGCACTTGGACAATCTAGGTTAACTAGCGGGCACTTGGACTATCAAAGTTATCAAGTGAGCCCTTGGACTATGTAGGTTAACTAGCGGGCCCGTGGACTATCTAGGTTACCTAGCGGGCACTTGGACTATATAGGTTACCTAGCGGGCACTTGGACTATGTAGGTTACCTAATGGGCACTTGGACTATCTAGGTTAACGAACGGGCACTTGGAATATGCAGGTAACCTAGCGGGCACTTGGACTGTCTAAGTTACCTAGCGGGCACTTGGACATCTAGGTAACGAACGGGCTCTTGGACAATGTAGGTTGCCTAGTGGGCACTTGGACTATGTAGGTTCCCTATTGGGTACTTGGAGTGTCTAGGTTAACTAGTGGGCAATTGGACTGTATAGGTTACCTAGCGGGCACTTGGACTATGTACGTTCCCTAGCGGGCACTTGGGCTATCTACGTTAACTTGCGGGCACTTGGACTATGTAGGTTAACGAACGGGCACTTGGACTATGTAGTTTACCTAGCAGGCACTTGGACTATGTAGGTTAACTAGCGGGCACTTGGACTATTTAGGTTTAACTAGCGGGCACTTGGACTATCTAGGTTAACTAGCGGATCCTTGGTCTATGTAGGTTAACTAGCAGGCCTTTGGACTATGTAAGTTAACTAGAGGGCACTTTGATGATCCTGGTTAACTAGCGGGCACTTGGACTATCTAGGTTAACTAGCGGGCACTTGGCCTATCTAGGTTAACTAGCGGGCGCTTGGACTATGTAGGTTCCCTAGCGGCCATTTGAACTATATAGGTTACCTAGAGGGCACTTGGATTATCTAGGTTACCTAGCGGGCATTTGGACTATCTAGGGTAAAGAACGGGCACTTGGACTATGTAGGTTAACTAGCGAACACTTCGACTATCTAGGTTAGCTAACGGGCAATTGGACTATCTAGGTTACCTAGCGGGCACTTGGACTATGTAGGTTCCCTAGCGGGCACTTGGACTATTTAGGTTACCTAGCATGCACTATGACTATCTAGGTTAACTAAAAGGCACTTGGACTATGTAGGTTCCCTAGCGGGCACTTGGACTATGTAGGTTCCCTATTGGGTACTTGGAGTGTCTAGGTTAACTAGTGGGCAATTGGAATGTCTAGGTTACCTAGTGGGCACGTGGACTATGTAGGTTAACGAACGGGCACTTGGACTATGTAGTTTAACTAACAGGCACTTGGACTATGTAGGTAAACTAGCGGCACTTTGACTATCTACGTTAACTAGCGGGCCCTTGGACTATGTAGATTCCCTAGCAGGCACTTGGACTATGTATGTTCCCTATGGAAACTTGAACTATGTAAGTTAACTACCGGGCACTTGGACTATGTAGGTTAACTTGCGGGCCCTTGGACTATCTAGGTTACCTAGAGGGCACTTGGACTATGTAGGTAACCTAGCGGGCACTTGGACTATCTAGGTTAACTAGCAGACCCTTGGTCTATGTAGGTTAACTAGCAGGCCTTTGGACTATGTAAGTTAACTAGAGGGCACTTTGTTGATCCTGGTTGACTAGCGGGCACTTGGATTATCTAGGTTAACTAGCGGGCACTTGGACTATGTAGGTTCCTTAGCGGGCACTTGTACTATATAGGTTGCCTAGCGGGCACTTGGACTATTTAGGTTAACTAGCGTGCCCTTGGACTATCTAGGTTACGTAGCGGGCACTTGGTATATAGGTTAATTAGCGGGCACAAGGACTATGTAGGTTAACTAGAGGACACTTGGACTATTTAGGTTAACTAGTGGACCCATGGACTTGTAGGATAACTAGCAGGCACTTGGACAATCTAGGTTAACTAGCGGGCACTTGGACTATCAAAGTTATCAAGTGAGCCCTTGGACTATGTAGGTTAACTAGCGGGCCCGTGGACTATCTAGGTTACCTAGCGGGCACTTGGACTATATAGGTTACCTAGCGGGCACTTGGACTATGAAGGTTACCTAGTGGGCACTTGGACTATCTATGTTAACGAACGGGCACTTGGAATATGCAGGTAACCTAGCGGGCACTTGGACTGTCTAAGTTACCTAGCGGGCACTTGGACATCTAGGTAACGAACGGGCTCTTGGACAATGTAGGTTGCCTAGTGGGCACTTGGACTATGTAGGTTCCCTATTGGGTACTTGGAGTGTCTAGGTTAACTAGTGGGCAATTGGACTGTCTAGGTTACCTAGCGGGCACATGGACTATGTACGTTCCCTAGCGGGCACTTGGGCTATCTACGTTACCTTGCGGGCACTTGGACTAAGTAGGTTAACGAACGGGCACTTGGACTATGTAGTTTACCTAGCAGGCACTTGGACTATGTAGGTCAACTAGCGGGCACTTGGACTATTTAGGTTAACTAGCGGGCACTTGGACTATCTAGGTTAACTAGCGGATCCTTGGTCTATGTAGTTTAACTAGCAGGCCTTTGGAATATGTAAGTTAACTAGAGGGCACTTTGATGATCCTGGTTAACTAGCGGGCACTTGGACTATCTAGGTTAACTAGCGGGCACTTGGACTATCTAGGTTAACTAGCGGGCGCTTGGACTATGTAGGTTCCCTAGCGGCCATTTGAACTATATAGGTTACCTAGAGGGCACTTGGATTATCTAGGTTACCTAGCGGGCACTTGGACTATCTAGGGTAAAGAACGGGCACTTGGACTATGTAGGTTAACTAGCGAACACTTCGACTATCTAGGTTAGCTAACGGGCAATTGGACTATCTAGGTTACCTAGCGGGCACTTGGACTATGTAGGTTCCCTAGCGGGCACTTGGACTATTTAGGTTACCTAGCATGCACTATGACTATCTAGGTTAACTAAAAGGCACTTGGACTATGTAGGTTCCCTAGCGGGCACTTGGACTATGTAGGTTCCCTATTGGGTACTTGGAGTGTCTAGGTTAACTAGTGGGCAATTGGAATGTCTAGGTTACCTAGTGGGCACGTGGACTATGTACGTTCCCTAGTGGGCACTTGGGCTATCTACGTTACCTTACGGGCACTTGGACTATGTAGGTTAACGAACGGGCACTTGGACTATGTAGTTTAACTAACAGGCACTTGGACTATGTAGGTAAACTAGCGGCACTTTGACTATCTACGTTAACTAGCGGGCCCTTGGACTATGTAGATTCCCTAGCAGGCACTTGGACTATGTATGTTCCCTATGGAAACTTGAACTATGTAAGTTAACTACCGGGCACTTGGACTATGTAGGTTAACTTGCGGGCCCTTGGACTATCTAGGTTACCTAGAGGGCACTTGGACTATGTAGGTAACCTAGCGGGCACTTGGACTATCTAGGTTAACTAGCAGACCCTTGGTCTATTTAGGTTAACTAGCAGGCCTTTGGACTATGTAAGTTAACTAGAGGGCACTTTGTTGATCCTGGTTGACTAGCGGGCACTTGGACTATCTAGGTTAACTAGTGGGCACTTGGACTATGTAGGTTCCTTAGCGGGCACTTGTACTATATAGGTTGCCTAGCGGGCACTTGGACTATTTAGGTTAACTAGCGTGCCCTTGGACTATCTTGGTTACGTAGCGGGCACTTGGTATATAGGTTAATTAGCGGGCACAAGGACTATGTAGGTTAACTAGAGGACACTTGGACTATTTAGGTTAACTAGTGGACCCATGGACTTGTAGGATAACTAGCAGGCACTTGGACAATCTAGGTTAACTAGCGGGCACTTGGACTATCAAAGTTATCAAGTGAGCCCTTGGACTATGTAGGTTAACTAGCGGGCCCGTGGACTATCTAGGTTACCTAGCGGGCACTTGGACTATATAGGTTACCTAGCGGGCACTTGGACTATGTAGGTTACCTAGGGGGCACTTGGACTATCTATGTTAACGAACGGGCACTTGGAATATGCAGGTAACCTAGCGGGCACTTGGACTGTCTAAGTTACCTAGCGGGCACTTGGACATCTAGGTAACGAACGGGCTCTTGGACAATGTAGGTTGCCTAGTGGGCACTTGGACTATGTAGGTTCCCTATTGGGTACTTGGAGTGTCTAGGTTAACTAGTGGGCAATTGGACTGTCTAGGTTACCTAGCGGGCACATGGACTATGTACGTTCCCTAGCGGGCACTTGGGCTATCTACGTTACCTTGCGGGCACTTGGACTATGTAGGTTAACGAACGGGCACTTGGACTATGTAGTTTAACTAGCAGGCACTTGGACTATGTAGGTTAACTAGCGGGCACTTGGACTATGTAGGTTAACTTGCGGCACTTTGACTATCTACGTTAACTAGTGGGCCCTTGGACTATGTAGATTCCCTAGCGGGCACTTGGACTATGTATGTTCCCTATGGACACTTGAACTATGTAAGTTAACTACCGGGCACTTGGACTATGTAGGTTAACTAGCGGGCCCTTGGACTATCTAGGTTACCTAGCGGGCACTTGGACTATGTAGGTAACCTAGCGGGCACTTGGACAGTCTAGGTTACCTAGCGGGTACTTGGACGTCTAGGTTAACAAACGGACAATTGGACTATGTATGGTGCATAGCGGGCACTTGGACTATCTAGGTCAACTAGCGGGCCCTTGTACTATATAGGTTAACTATCGAGCACTTGGACTATCTAGGTTAACTAGCGGACCTTGGACTACGCAGGTTAACTAGCGGGCCCTTAGACTATGTAGGTTAACTAGCGTGCACTTGGTCTATCTAGGTTAACTAGCGGGCATTTGGATGATCAATGTTAACTAGCGGGCACTTGGACTATCTAGGTTAGCTAACGGGCACTTGGAGTATCTAGGTTACCTAGCGGGCAGTTGGACTATGTAGGTTACCTAGCGGGCACTAGGATTATTTAGGTTACCTATCGGGCACTTGGACTATGCAGGTAACCTTGCAGGCACTTGGACAGTCTAGGTTACCTAGCGGGCACTTGGACTATGTAGGCTAATTAGGGTTCCCTTGGACGATCTAGGTTACCTAGCGGGCACTTGCAGTATCTAGGTTACCTAGCGGGCACTTGGATTTTGTACGTTCCCTAGCCGGCACTTGGACTATCTATGTTAACTAGCGGGCACTTGGAATATGTAGGTTAACTAGCGGACACTTGCACTATGTAGGTTACCTAGCAGGCACTTGGACTATCTAGGTTAACTAGCGGGCACATGGACTATCTAGGATAACTAGCGTGCACTTGGACTATGTAGGTTCCTTAGCGGGCACTTGGACTATCTAGGTTGCCTAGCGGGCACTTGGACGATATAGGTTAAATAGCATGCCCTTGGAATATCTAGGTTACGTAGCGGGCACTTGGTATGTAGGTTAACTAGCGGGCACATGGACTATGTAGGTTAACTAGAGGACACATGGACTATCTAGGTTAACTAGTGGGCCCTTCGAATATGTAGGTTAACTAGCGGGCACTTGGACAATCTAGGTTAACTAGCGGGCACTTGGAAGATGTATGTTAACTAGCGGGCACTTGGACTATCAAAGTGAACAAGTGAGCTCTTGGACTAGGTAGGTTAACTAGCGGGCCCTTGGACTATCTAGGTTACCTAGCGGGCACTTGGACTATATAGGTTACCTAGCGGGCTCTTGGACTATGTAGGTTACCTAGTGGGCATTTGGACTATCTAGGTTAACGAATGGGCACTTGGAATATGCAGGTAACCTAGCGGGCACTTGGACTGTCTATGTTACCTAGTGGGCACTTGGACTTCTAGGTTAACGAACGGGCTCATGGACTATGTAGGTTGCCTAGCGGGCACTTGGACTATCTAGGTTAGGTAACGGGCACTTGGACTATGTAGGTTAACTAGCGAGCACTTGGACTCTAGGTTATCCAGCGGACACGTGGACTATCTAGGTTACCTAGCGGGCCCTTGGACTATGTAGGTTTCCTAGCGGGCACTTGGACTATCTAGGTTAACGAACGGGCACTTGGACTATGTAGGTAAACTAGCGGGCACTTGGACAGTCTAGGTTACCTAGCAGGCATTTGGACTATCTAGGTTAACAAATGGGCACTTGAACAATGTAGGTTACCTAGCGGGCACTTGGACTATGTAGCATCCCTATCGGATATTTGGACTACTTAGGTTACCTAGAGGGCACTTGGACTATCTAGGTTAACTAGTGGGCACTTGGACTATCTAGGTCAACTAGTGGGCCCTTGTACTATGTAGGTTAACTAGCGAGCACTTGGACTATCTAGGTTAACTAGCGGACCTTGGACTATGTAGGTTAACTAGCGGGCCTTGGACTATGTAGGGTAACTAGAGGGCACGTGGATGATCTAGGTTAACTAGTGGGCACTTGGACTATCTAGGTTAACTAGCGTGCACTTGGACTATCTAGGTTAACTAGCGGGCATTTGGATGATCAATGTCAACTAGCGAGCACTTGGACTATCTAGGTTAACTAGCGGACCTTGGACTATGTAGGTTAACTAGCGGGCCTTGGACTATGTAGGGTAACTAGCGGGCACGTGGATGATCTAGGTTAACTAGTGGGCACTTGGACTATCTAGGTTAACTAGCGTGCACTTGGACTATCTAGGTTAACTAGCGGGCAATTGGATGATCAATGTCAACTAGCGGGCACTTGGACTATCTAGGTTAGCTAACGGGCACATGGACTAAGTAGGTCCCCTAGTGGGCACTTGGACTATCTAGGTAAACTAACGGGCACAAGGACTATCTAGGTTAAGTAGCGGGCACTTGGACTATCTAGGTTACTTAGCTGGCACTTGGACTATGAAGGTTCCCTAGCGGGCACTGGGATTATCTAGGTTACCCAGCGGGCACTTGGACTACGTAGGTCAACTTGTGGGCCCTTGGACTATCTAGGTTAGCTCACTGGCACGTGGACTATGTAGGTTAACTAGCGGACACTTGCACTATCTAGGTTAACTAGCGGGCTCTTGCACTATGTAGGTTAACTAGCGGGCCCATTGACTATGTAGGTTAACTTGCGGGCACTAGGACGATCTAGGTTAACTAGCGGGCACTTGCACGATCTAGGTTAACTAGCGGGCTCTTGGACGATATAGGTTAACTAGCGGGCACTTGGATTATCTAGGTTACCTAGCGGGCACTTGGACTATGTAGGTTCCCTAAGGGGCATTTGGACTATATAGATAACCTAGCGGGCACTTAGACTTTGTAGGTAACCTAGCGGGCACTTGGACTATCTTGGTTACCTAGCTGGCACTTGAACTATCTACGTTGCCTAGCGGGTTCTTGGAGTATGTAGGTTACCTAGCGGGCTGTTGGACTATCTAGGTTACCTAGCAGGCATTGGACTATCTAGGTTAACTAATGGGCACTTGGACTATGTAGGTTCCCTATCGGGCACTTGGACTAGGTAGGTTCCCTAGCGGGCACTTGGTCTATCTAGGTTAACCTAGAGGGCACTTGGACTATCTAGGTTAACTGGCGAGCACTTGGACTATCTAGGATAACTAGCGGCCACTTGGACTATTAGGGTCCCTAGCGGGCATTTTGACTATATAGGTGACCTAGCGGGCACTTGGACTATGTAGGTTAACGAACAGGCACTTGGACTATGTAGGTAACCTAGTGGTCACTTGAACTGTCTAGGTTACCTAGCGGGCACTTGGACTATGTAGGTTAACTAGCGGGCACTTGGACTATCAAGGTTAACTAGCGGGCCCTTGGACGATGTAGGTTAACTAGCGGGCCCTTGGACTATGTAGGTTAACTAGCGTGCACTTGGAAGATCTAGGTAAACTAGCGGGTACTTGGACTATGTAGGTTAACTAGCGGGCCTTTGGACTATGTAGAATAACTAGCGGCACTTTTACTATCTATGTTAACTAGCGGGACCTTGGACTATGTAGATTCCCTAGCGGGCACTTGGACTATGTATGTTCCAGAGCGGGCACTTCGATTATGTAGGTTCCCTAGCAGGCACTTGGACTATGAATGTTCCCTAGGGGGCACTTGGATTATCTAGGTTACCCAGCGGGCACTTGGACTATGTAGGTCAACTAGCGGGCCCTTGGACTATTTAGGTTAGCTAACTGGCACATGGACTATGTAGGTTTACTAGCGGACACTTGCATGATCTAGGTTAACTAGCGGGCTCTTGCAGTATGTAGGATAACTAGCGGGCCAATTGACTATGTAGGTTAACTAGCGGGCACTTGGACGATCTAGGTTAACTAGCGGGCACTTGGACGATATAGTTTAACTAGCAGGCACTTGGATTATCTAGGTTAGCTAGCGGGCTCTTGCAATATGTAGGTTAACTAGAGGGCCCATTGACTATGTAGGTTAACTAGCGGGCACTTGGACGATCTAGGTTAACTAGCGGACACTTGGACGATATAGGTTAACTAGCGGGCACTTGGATTATCTAGGTTACCTAGCGGGCACTTGGACTATGTAGGTTCGGTAGCGGGCATGTGGACTATATAGATAACCTAGCGGGCACTTAGACTTTGTAGGTTACCTAGCGGGCACTTGGACTATCTAGGTTACCTAGCTGGCACTTGAACTATCTACGTTGCCTAGCGGGTTCTTGAAGTATGTAGGTTACCTAGCGGGCTGTTGGACTATCTAGGTTACCTAGCAGCCATTGGACTATCTAGGTTAACTAACGGGCACTTGGACTATTTAGGTTCCATAGTAGGCCCTTGGAATATGTAAGTTCCCTATTGGGCACTTGGACTAGGTAGGTTCCCAAGCGGGCACTTGGTCTATTTAGGTTAACTAGCGGGCACTTGGACTATCTAGGTTACCTAGCGAGCACTTGGACTATCTAGGATAACTAGCGGCCACTTGGACTATTAGGGTCCCTAGCGGGCATTTGGACTATATAGGTTACCTAACGGGCACTTGGACTATGTAGGTTAACGAACGGGCACTTGGACTATCTAGGTTAACTAGCGGGCCCTTGCACTATGTAGGCTAACTAGCGGGCCCATGGACTATGTACGTTTCCTAGCGGGTACTTGGTCTATCTAGGTTAACTAGCGGCCACTTGGACTATCTAGGTTACCTAGCGGGCACTTGGACTATCTAGGTTATCTAGCAGGCACTTGGACTATCTAGGTTAACTAGCGGGCACTTGGACTATGTAGTTTCCCTAGCGGTCATTTGGACTATTTAGGTTACCTAGCGGGCACTTGGACTATCTAGGTTACCTAGCAGGCACTTTGACTATCTAGGTTAACTAACGGGCACTTGGACTATGTAGGTTGCCTAGTGGGCACTTGGATTATGTAGGTTCCCTATCGGGCACTTGGACTATCTAGGTTAACTAGCGGGCACTTGGACTATGTAGGTTACCTAGTGGGCACTTGGACTATGTAGGTTACCTAGCCGCCACTTGGACTATCTAGGTTAGCTAACAGGCACTTGGACTATCTAGGTTCCCTAGCGGGCACTTGTACTATCTAGGTTACCTAGCTGGCACTTTGACTATATAGGTAAACTAGCGGGCCTTTGGACTATCTAGGTTAGCCAACGGGCACTTAGATTATGTAGGTTAACTAGCGGGAACTTAGAATATGTAGGTTAAGTAGCGGACACTTGCACTATGAAGGTTAACTAGCGGGCCCATGGACTATGTAGGTTTACTATCGGGCCCTTGGACTATATAGTTTCCCTAAAGGGCACTTGGACTATCTAGGTTACCTAGCGGGCTCTTGGACTATGTAGGCTAACTAGGGGGCCCTTTGACGATCTAGGTTACCTAGCGGGTTCTTGAACTATCTAGGTTAACTAGCGGGCACTTGGACTATGTACGTTCCCCAGAGGGCACTTGGACTATCTATGTTAACTAGCGGGCACTTGGAATATGTAGGTTAACTAGCGGACACTTGCACTATGTAGGTTACCTAGCAGGCACTTGGACTATCTAGGTTACCTAGCTGGCACTTTGACTATATAGGTCAACTAGCAGGCGTTTGGACTATCTAGGTTAGCCAACGGTCACTTAGATTATGTAGGTTAACTAGCGGGCACTTGGAATATGTAGGTAAAGTAGCGGACACTTGCACTATGAAGGTTAACTAGCGGGCCCATGGACGATATAGGTTTACTAGCGGGCCTTTGGACTATCTAGGTTCCCTAAAGGGCACTTGGACTATCTAGGTTACCGAACGGGAACTTGGACTATCTAGGTTACCTAGCGGGCACTTGGACTATCTAGGTTATCTAGCGGGCACATGGACTATCTAGGATAACTAGCGTGCACTTGGACTATGCAGGTTCCTTAGCGGGCACTTGGACTATCTAGGTTGCCTAGCGGACACTTGGACGATATAGGTTAAATAGCGTGCCCTTTGAATTTCTAGGTTACGTAGCGGGCACTTGGTATGTAGGTTAACTAGCGGGCACATGGACTCTGTAGGTTAACTAGAGGACACTTGGACTATCTAGGTTAACTAGTGGGCCCTTGGACTATGTAGGTTAACTAGCGGGCACTTGGACAATGTAGGTTAACTAGCGGGCACTTGGAAGATCTATGTTAACTAGCGGGCACTTGGACTATGTAGGTCAACTAGCGGGCCCTTGGACTATTTAGGTTAGCTAAATGGCACATGGACTATGTAGGTTAACTAGCGGACACTTGCATGATCTAAGTTAACTAGCGGGCTCTTGCAGTATGTAGGTTAACTAGCGGGCCAATTGACTATGTAGGTTAATTAGCGGGCACTTGGACGATCTAGGTTAACTAGCGGGCACTTGGACGATATAGATTAACTAGCGGGCACTTGGATTATCTAGGTTAGCTAGCGGGCTCTTGCAATATGTAGGTTAACTAGAGGGCCCATTGACTATGTAGGTTAACTAGCGGGCACTTGGACGATCTAGGTTAACTAGCGGACACTTGGACGATATAGGTTAACTAGCGGTCACTTGGATTATCTAGGTTACCTAGCGTGCACTTGGACTATCTAGGTTAACTGGCGGGAACTTGGATGATCAATGTTAACTAGCGGGTACTTGGACTATCTAGGTTAGCTAATGGGCACATGGACTAAGTACGTCCCCTAGTGGGCACTTGGACTATCTAGCTTAACTATCGAGCACTTGGACTATCTAGGTTACCTAGCAGGCACTTGGACTATGACGGTACCCTAGGGGGTACTTGGATTATCTAGGTTACCCAGCGGGCACTTGGACTATGTAGGTCAACTAGCGGGCCCTTGGACTATTTAGGTTAGCTAACTGGCACATGGACTATGTAGGTAAACTAGCGGACACTTGCATGATCTAGGTTAACTAGCGGGCTCTTGCAGTATGTAGGTTAACTAGCGGGCCAATTGACTATGTAGGTTAACTAGCGGGCACTTGGACGATCTAGGTTAACTAGCGGGCACTTGGACGATATAGGTTAACTAGCGGGCACTTGGATTATCTAGGTTAGCTAGCGGGCTCTTGCAATATGTAGGTTAACTAGAGGGCCCATTGACTATGTAGGTTAACTAGCGGGCACTTGGACGATCTAGGTTAACTGGCGGACACTTGGACGATATAGGTTAACTAGCGGGCACTTGGATTATCTAGGTTACCTAGCGGGCACTTGGACTATGTAGGTTCGGTAGCGGGCATGTGGACTATATAGATAACCTAGCGGGCACTTAGACTTTGTAGGTTACCTAGCAGGCACTTGGACTATCTAGGTTACCTAGCTGGCACTTGAACTATCTACGTTGCCTAGCGGGTTCTTGAAGTATGTAGGTTACCTAGCGGGCTGTTGGACTATCTAGGTTACCTAGCAGCCATTGGACTATCTAGGTTAACTAACGGGCACTTGGACTATTTAGGTTCCATAGCGGGCCCTTGGAATATGTAAGTTCCCTATTGGGCACTTGGACTAGGTAGGTTCCCTAGCGGGCACTTGGTCTATTTAGGTTAACTAGCGGGCACTTGGACTATCTAGGTTACCTAGCGAGCACTTGGACTATCTAGGATAACTAGCGGCCACTTGGACTATTAGGGTCCCTAGCGGGCATTTGGACTATATAGGTTACCTAGCGGGCACTTGGACTATGTAGGTTAACGAACGGGCACTTGGACTATCTAGGTTAACTAGCGGGCCCTTGCACTATGTAGGCTAACTAGCGGGCCCATGGACTATGTACGTTTCCTAGCGGGTACTTGGTCTATCTAGGTTAACTAGCGGCCACTTGGACTATCTAGGTTACCTAGCAGGCACTTGGACTATCTAGGTTAACTTGCGGGCACTTGGACTATGTAGTTTCCCTAGCGGGCATTTGGACAATTTAGGTTACCTAGCGGGCACTTGGACTATGTAGGTTACCTAGCGGGCACTTGGACTATCTAGGTTACCTAGCAGGCACTTTGACTATCTAGGTTAACTAACGGGCACTTGGACTATGTAGGTTGCCTAGTTGGCACTTGGATTATGTAGGTTCCCTATCGGGCACTTGGACTATCTAGGTTAACTAGCGGGCACTTGGACTATGTAGGTTACCTAGTGGGCACTTGGACTATGTAGGTTACTTAGCCGCCAATTGGACTATCTAGGTTAGCTAACAGGCACTTGGACTATCTAGGTTCCCTAGCGGGCACTTGTACTATCTAGGTTACCTAGCTGGCACTTTGACTATATAGGTCAACTAGCGGGCCTTTGGACTATCTAGGTTAGCCAACGGGCACTTAGATTATGTAGGTTAACTAGCGGGAACTTAGAATATGTAGGTTAAGTAGCGGACACTTGCACTATGAAGGTTAACTAGCGGGCCCATGGACTATGTAGGTTTACTATCGGGCCCTTGGACTATATAGTTTCCCTAAAGGGCACTTAGACTATCTAGGTTACCTAGCGGGCTCTTGGACAATGTAGGCTAACTAGGGGGCCCTTTGACGATCTAGGTTACCTAGCGGGTTCTTGAACTATCTAGGTTAACTAGCGGGCACTTGGACTATGTACGTTCCCCAGAGGGCACTTGGACTATCTATGTTAACTAGCGGGCACTTGGAATATGTAGGTTAACTAGCGGACACTTGCACTATGTAGGTTACCTAGCAGGCACTTGGACTATCTAGGTTAACTAGCGGGCACTTGGACTATGTAAGTCAACTAGCGGGCCCTTGGACTATCTAGGTTAGCCAACGGTCACTTAGATTATGTAGTTTAACTAGCGGGCACTTGGAATATATAGGTAAAGTAGCGGACATTTGCACTATGATGGTTAACTAGCGGGCCCATGGACTATGTAGGTTTACTAGCGGGCCTTTGGACTATCTATGTTCCCTAAAGGGCACTTGGACTATCTAGGTTACCGAACGGGAACTTGGACTATCTAGGTTACCTAGCGGGCACTTGGACTATGTAGGCTAATTAGGGGCCCCTTTGATGATCTAGTTTACCTAGCGGGCACTTGCAGTATCTTGGTTACCTAGCGGGCACTTGGACTATGTACGTTCCCTAGCGGGCACTTGGACTATCTATGTTAACTAGTGGCCACTTGGAATATGTAGGTTAACTAGCGGACACTTGCACTATGTAGGTTACCTAGCAGGCACTTGGACTATCTAGGTTTACTAGTGGGCACTTGGACTATCTAGGTTACCTAGCAGGCACTTTGACTATCTACGTTAACTAACGGGCACTTGGACTATGTAGGTTGCCTAGTGGGCACGTGGATTATGTAGGTTCCCTTTCGGGCACTTGGACTATGTAGGTTAACTAGCGGGCATTTCGACTGTCTAGGTTACCTAGTGAGCATTTGGATTATCTAGGTTAACGAACGGGCACTTGGATTATCTAGGTTAACGAACGGGCACTTGGACTATGTAGGTTACCTAGCCGCCACTTGGACTATCTAGGTTAGCTAACAGGCACTTGGACTATCTAGGTTCCCTAGCGGGCACTTGTACTATCTAGGTTACCTAGCGGGCACTTGTACTATCTAGGTTACCTAGCTGGCACTTTGACTATATAGGTCAACTAGCGGGCCTTTGGACTATCTAGGTTAGCCAACGGGCACTTAGATTATGTAGGTTAACTAGCGGGAACTTGGAATATGTAGGTTAAGTAGCGGACACTTGCACTATGAAAGTTAACTAGCGGGCCCATGGACTATGTAGGTTTACTATCGGGCCCTTGGACTATCTAGTTTCCCTAAAGGGCACTTGGACTATCTAGGTTACCTAGCGGGCACTTGGACTATGTAGGCTAACTAGGGGGCCCTTTGACGATCTAGGTTACCTAGCGGGTTCTTGAACTATCTAGTTTAACTAGCGGGCACTTGGACTATGTACGTTCCCTAGCGGGCACTTGGAATATCTATGTTAAGTAGCGGGCACTTGGAATATGTAGGTTAACTAGCGGACACTTGCACTATGTAGGTTACCTAGCAGGTACTTGGACTATCTAGGTTAACTAGCGGGCACTTGGACTATGTAGGTCAACTAGCGGGCCCTTGGACTATCTAGGTTAGCCAACGGTCACTTAGATTATGTAGGTTAACTATCGGGCACTTGGAATATGTAGGTAAAGTAGCGGACACTTGCACTATGAAGGTTAACTAGCGGGCACATGGACGATGTAGGTTTACTAGTGGGCCTTTGGACTATCTAGGTTCCCTAAAGGGCACTTGGACTATCTAGGTTACCGAACGGGAACTTGGACTATCTAGGTTACCTAGCGGGCACTTGGACTATCTAGGTTAACTAGCGGGCACATGGACTATCTAGGATAACTAGCGTGCACTTGGACTATGTAGGTTCCTTAGCGGGCACTTGGACTATCTAGGTTGCCTAGCGGGCACTTGGACGATATTGGTTAAATAGCGTGCCCATTGAATATCTAGGTTACGTAGCGGGCACATGGGATGTAGGTTAACTTGCGGGCACATGGACTATGTAGGTTAACTGAGGACACTTAGACTATCTAGGTTAACTAGTGGGCCCTTGGACTATGTAGGTTAACTAGCGGGCACTTGGACAATCTAGGTTAACTAGCGGACACTTGGAAGATCTATGTTAACTAGCGGGCACTTGGACTATCAAAGTGAACAAGTGAGCCCTTGGACTAGGTAGGTTAACTAGCGGGCCCTTGGACAATCTAGGCTACCTACCGGGCACTTGGACTATATAGGTAACCTAGCGGGCACTTGGACTATGTAGGTTACCTAGTGGGCACTTGGACTATCTAGGTTAACGAATGGGCACTTGGAATATGCAGGTAACATAGCGGGCACTTGGACTGTCTAGGTTACCTAGTGGGCACTTGGATTTCTAAGTTAACGAACGGGCTCTTGGACTATGTAGGTTGCCTAGCGGGCACTTGGACTATCTAGGTTAGGTAACGGGCACTTGGACTATCTAGGTTACCTAGCGGGAACTTGGACAATGTAAGTTACCTAGAGGGTACTTGGACTATCTAGGTTACCTAACGGGCACTTTGAATATCTAGGTTACATAGCGGGCACTTGGACTATGTAGGTTAACTAGCGAGCACTTGGACTCTAGGTTATCTAGCGGACACTTGGACTATCAAGGTTACCTAGCGGGCCCTTGGACTATGTAGGTTTCCTAACGGGCGCTTGGACTATCTAGGATAACGAACGGGCACTTGGACTATGTAGGTAACCTAGCGGGCACTTGGACAGTCTAGGTTACCTAGCGGGCACTTGCACTATCTAGGTTAACAAACGGGCACTTTGACAATGTAGGTTACCTAGCGGGCACTTGGACTATGTAGCAACCCTATCGGATATTTGGACTACTTAGGTTACCTAGCGGGCACTTGGACTATCTAGGTTAACTAGTGGGCACTTGGACTATCTAGGTCAACTAGTGGGCCCTTGTACTATGTAGGTTAACTAGCGAGCACTTGGACTATCTAGGTTAACTAGCGGACCTTGGACTATGTAGGTTATCTAGGGGCCTTGGACTATGTAGGGTAAATAGCGGGCACGGTTATGATCTAGGTTAACTAGAGGGCACGTGGACTATCTAGGTTTACTAGCGTGCACTTGAACTATCTATGTTGCCTAGCGGGTTCTTGGAGTATGTAGGTTACCTAGCGGGCTGTTGGACTATCTAGGTTACCTAGCAGGCATTTCACTATCTAGGTTAACTAACGGGCACTTGGACTATGTAGGTTCCCTATCGGGCACTTGGACTAGGTAGGTTCCCTAGCGGGCACTTGTTCTATCTAGGTTAACTAGAGGGCCCTTGGACTATCTAGGTTAACTAGCGAGCACTTGGACTATCTAGGATAACTAGCGGCCACTTGGACTATTACTGTCCCTAGCGGGCATTTGGACTATATAGGTTACCTAGCGGGCACTTGGACTATGTAGGTTAACGAACAGGTACTTGGACTATGTAGGTAACCTAGTGGTCACTTGATCTGTCTAGGTTACCTAGCGGGCACTTGGACTATGTAGGTTGCCTAGCGGGCACTTGGACTATCTAGGTTAGGTAACGGGCACTTGGACTATCTAGGTTACCTAGCGGGAACTTGGACAATGTAAGTTACCTAGAGGGTACTTGGACTATCTAGGTTACCTAACGGGCACTTTGAATATCTAGGTTACATAGCGGGCACTTGGACTATGTAGGTTAACTAGCGAGCACTTGGACTCTAGGTTATCTAGCGGACACTTGGACTATCAAGGTTACCTAGCGGGCCCTTGGACTATGTAGGTTTCCTAGCGGGCACTTGGACTATCTAGGTTAACGAACGGGCACTTGGACTATGTAGGTAACCTATGGGGCGCTTGGACAGTCTAGGTTACCTAGTGGGCACTTGGACTATCTAGGTTAACAAACAGGCACTTGGACAATGTAGATTACCTAGCGGGCACTTGGACTATATAGGATCCCTATCGGATATTTGGACTACTTAGGTTACCTAGCGGGCACTTGGACTATCTAGGTTAACTAGTGGGCACTTGGACTATCTAGGTCAACTAGTGGGCCCTTGTACTATGTAGGTTAACTAGCGAGCACTTGGACTATCTAGGTTAACTAGCGGGCCTTGGACTATGTAGGGTAACTAGCGGGCACGTGGATGATCTAGGTTAACTAGAGGGCACGTGGACAATCTAGGTTAACTCGCGTGCACTTGGACTATCTAGGTTAACTAGCGGGCACATGGATGATCAATGTTAACTAGCGGGCACTTGGAGTATCTAGGTTAGCTAACGGGCACATGGACTAATTAGGTCCCCTAGTGGGCACTTGGACTATCTAGGTTACCTAGCAGGCACTTTGACTATCTAGGTTAACTAACGGGCACTTGGACTATGTAGGTTGCCTAGCGGGCACTTGGATTATGTAGGTTCCCTATCGGGCACTTGGACTATGTAGGTTAACTAGCGGGCACTTCGACTGTCTAGGTAACCTAGTGGGCATTTGGATTATCTAGGTTAACGAACGGGCACTTGGATTATCTAGATTAACGAACGGGCACTTGAACTATGTAGGTTACCTAGCCGCCTCTTGGACTATCTAGGTTAGCTAACAGGCACTTGGACTATCTCGGTTCCCTAGCGGGCACTTGTACCATCTAGGTTACCTAGTTGGCACTTTAACTATATAGGTCAACTAGCGGGCCTTTGGACTATCTAGAAAAGCCAACGGGCACTTCGATTATGTAGGTTAACTAGCAGGCACTTGGAATATGTAGGTTAAGTAGCGGACACTTGCACTATGAAGTTTAACTAGCGAGCCCATGGACTATGTAGGTTTACCATCGGGCCCTTGGACTCTCTAGTTTCCCTAAAGGGCACTTGGACTATCTAGGTTACCTAGCGGGTACTTGAACTATCTAGGTTAACTAGCGGGCACTTGGACTATGTACGTTCCCTAGCGGGCACTTGGACTATCTATGTTAACTAGTGGGCACTTGGAATATGTAGGTTAATAAGCGGACACTTGCACTATGTAGGTTACCTAGCAGGCACTTGGCCTATCTATGTTAACTAGCGGCACTTGGACTATCTACGTTAACTAGCGGGACCTTGGACTATGTAGATTCCCCAGCGGGCACTTGGACTATGTATGTTCCAGAGCGGGCACTTCGACTATGTAGGTTCCCTAGCAGGCACTTGAACTATGTAGATTCCAGAGCGGGCACTTGGACTATCTAGGTTACCTAATGGGCACTTTGACTATCTAGGATACATAGCGGGCACTTGGACTATGTAGGTTAACTAGCGAGCACTTGGACTCTAGGTTATCTAGCGGACACTTGGACTATCTAGGTTACCTAGCGGGCCCTTGGTCTATGTAGGTTTCCTAGCGGGCACTTGGACTATCTAGGTTAACGAACGGGCACATGGACTATATAGGTAACCTAGCGGGCACTTGGACAGTCTAGGTTACCTAGCGGGCACTTGCACTATCTAGGTTAACAAACGGGCACTTTGACAATGTAGGTTACCTAGCGGGCACTTGGACTATGTAGCATCCCTATCGGATATTTGGACTACTTAGGTTACCTAGCGGGCACTTGGAAAATCTAGGTTAACTAGTGGGCACTTGTACTATGTAGGTTAACTAGCGAGCACTTGGACTATCTAGATTAACTAGCGGACCTTGGACTATGTAGGTTAACTAGGGGCCTTGGACTATGTAGGGTAACTAGCGGGCACGTGGATGATCTAGGTTAACTAGAGGGCACGTGGACTATCTAGGTTAACTAGCGTGCACTTGAACTATCTATGTTGCCTAGCGGGTTCTTGGAGTATGTAGGTTACCTAGCGGGCTGTTGGACTATCTAGGTTACCTAGCAGGCATTTCACTATCTAGGTTAACTAGCGAGCACTTGGACTATCTAGGATAACTAGGGGCCACTTGGACTATTAGGGTCCCTAGCGGGCATTTGGACTAAATAGGTTACCTAGCGGGCACTTGGACTATGTAGGTTAACGAACAGGCACTTGGACTATGTAGGTAACCTAGTGGTCACTTGAACTGTCTAGGTTACCTAGCGGGCACTTGGACTATGTAGGTTGCCTAGCGGGCACTTGGACTATCTAGGTTAGGTAATGGGCACTTGGACTATCTAGGTTACCTAGCGGGAACTTGGACAATGTAAGTTACCTAGAGGGTACTTGCACTATCTAGGTTACCTAACGGGCACTTTGAATATCTAGGTTACATAGCGGGCACTTGGACTATGTAGGTTAACTAGCGAGCACTTGGACTCTAGGTTATCTAGCGGACACTTGGACTATCTAGGTTACCTAGCGGGCCCTTGGACTGTGTAGGTTTCCTAGCGGGCACTTGGACTTTCGAGGTTAACGAACGGGCACTTGGACTATGTAGGTAACCTATGGGGCGCTTGGACAGTCTAGGTTACCTAGCGGGCACTTGGACTATCTAGGTTAACAAACAGGCACTTGGACAATGTAGGTTACCTAGCGGGCACTTGGACTATATAGGATCCCTATCGGATATTTGGACTACTTAGGTTACCTAGCAGGCACTTGGACTATCTAGGTTAACTAGTGGGCCCTTGTACTATGTAGGTTAACTAGCGAGCACTTGGACTATCTAGGTTAACTAGCGGGCCTTAGACTATGTAGGGTAACTAGCGGGCACGAGGATGATCTAGGTTAACTAGAGGGCACGTGGACAATCTAGGTTAACTCGCGTGCACTTGGACTATCTAGGTTAACTAGCGGGCACATGGATGATCAATGTTAACTAGCGGGCACTTGGAGTATCTAGGTTAGCTAACGGGCACATGGACTAAGTAGGTCCCCTAGTGGGCACTTGGACTATCTAGGTTACCTAGCAGGCACTTTGACTATCTAGGTTAACTAACGGGCACTTGGACTATGTAGGTTGCCTAGCGGGCACTTGGATTATGTAGGTTCCCTATCGGGCACTTGGACTATGTAGGTTAACTAGCGGGCACTTCGACTGTCTAGGTTACCTAGTGGGCATTTGGATTATCTAGGTTAACGAATGGGCACTTGGATTATCTAGATTAACGAACGGGCACTTGAACTATGTAGGTTACCTAGCCGCCACTTGGACTATCTAGGTTAGCTAACAGGCACTTGGACTATCTCGGTTCCCTAGCGGGCACTTGTACTATCGAGGTTACCTAGTTGGCACTTTGACTATATAGGTCAACTAGCGGGCCTTTGGACTATCTAGGTTAGCCAACGGGCACTTAGATTATGTAGGTTAACTAGCGGGAATTTGGAATATGTAGGTTAAGTAGCGGACACTTGCACTATGAAGGTTAACTAGCGAGCCCATGGACTATGTAGGTTTACTATCGGGCCCTTGGATTATCTAGTTTCCCTAAAGGGCACTTGGACTATCTAGGTTTCCTAGCGGGCACTGGGACTATGTAGGCTAACTAGGGGGCCCTTTGACGATCTAGGATACCTAGCGGGTACTTGAACTATCTAGGTTAACTAGCGGGCACTTGGACTGTGTACGTTCCCTAGCGGGCACTTGGACTATCTATGTTAACTAGTGGGCACTTGGAATATGTAGGTTAATAAGCGGACACTTGCACTATGTAGGTTACCTAGCAGGCACTTGGCCTATCTATGTTAACTAGCGGGCACTTGGACTATGTAGGTCAACTAGCGGGCCCTTGGACTATCTAGGTTAGCCAACGGGCACTTAGATTATGTAAGTTAAATAGCGGGCACTTGGAATATGTAGGTAAAGTAGCGGACACTTGCACTATGAAGGTTAACTAGCGGGCCCATGGACGATGTAGGTTTACTAGCGGGCCCTTGGACTATCTACATTCCCTAGCGGGCTCTTGGACTATCTAGGTTAACTAGTGGGCACTTGGATTTTCTAGGATAACTAGCGTGCACTTGGACTATGTAGGTTCCTTAGCGGGCACTTGGACTATCTAGGTTGCCTAGCGGGCACTTGGACGATATAGGGTAAATAGCGTGCCCTTGGAAAATCTTGGTTACGTAGCGGGCACTTGGTATATAGGTTAACTAGCGGGCACATGGACTATGTAGGTTAACTATAGGACACTTGGACTATGTAGGTTACCTAGCGGGAACTTGGAAAATGTAAGTTACCTAGCGGGCACTTGGACTATCTAGGTTACCTAACGGGCACTTTGACTATCTAGGTTACATAGCGGGCACTTGGACTATGTAGGTTAACTAGCGAGCACTTGGACTCTAGGTTATCTAGCGGACACTTGGACTATCTATGTTACCTAGTGGGCCCTTGGACTATGTAGGTTTCCTAGCGGGCGCGTGGACTATCTAGGTTAACGAACGGGCACTTGGACTATGTAGGTAACCTAGCGGGCACTTGGACAGTCTAGGTTACCTAGCGGGCACTTGGACTATCTAGGTTAACAAACGGGCACTTGGACAATGTAGGTTACTTAGCGGGCACTTGGACTATGTAGGATCCCTATCGGATATTTGGACTACTTAGGTTACCTAGCGGGCACTTGGATTATCTAGGTTAACTAGTGGGCACTTGGACTATCTAGGTCAACTAGTGGGCCTTGGACTGTGTAGGGTAACTAGCGGGCACGAGGATGATCTAGGTTAACTAGAGGGCACGTGGACTATCTAGGTTAACTAACATGCACTTGGACTATCTAGGTTAACTAGCGGGCACATGGATGATCAATGTTAATTAGCGGGCACTTGGACTATCTAGGTTAGCTAACGGGCACATGGACTAAGTAGGTCCCCTAGTGGGCACTTGTACTATCTAGGTAAACTAACGGGCACAAGGACTATTTAGGTTAACTAGCGGGCACTTGGAATATCTAGGTTACCTAGCTGACACTTGGACTATGAAGGTTCCCTAGCAGGCACTTGGATTATCTAGGTTACCCAGCGGGCACTTGGACTATGTAGGTCGACTAGCGGGCCCTTGGACTATCTAGGTTAGCTTACTGGCACGTGGACTATGTAGGTTAACTAGCGGACACTTGCACGATCTAGGTTAACAAGCGGGCTCTTACACTATGTAGGTTAACTAGCGGGCCCATTGACTATGTAGGTTAACTAGCGGGCACTTGGAAGATCTAAGTTAACTAGCGGACACTTGGACGATATAGGTTAACTAGCGGGCACTTGGATTATCTAGGTTACCTAGCGGGCACTTGGACTATGTAGGGTCCCAAGCAGGCATTTGGACTATATAGATAACCTAGCGGGCACTTAGACTTTGTAGGTTACCTAGCGGGCACTTGGACTATCTAGGTTACCTAGCAGGCATTGGACTATCTAGGTTAACTAACGGTCACTTGGACTATGTAGGTTCCCTATCGGGCACTTGGACTAGGTAGGTTCCCTAGCGGGCAGTTGGTCTATCTAGGTTAACTAGCGGGCACTTGGACTATCTAGGTTACCTAGCGAGCACTTGCACTATCTAGGATAACTAGCGGCCACTTGGACTATTAGGGTCCCTAGCGGGCATTTGGACTATATAGGTTACCTACTGGGCACTTGGACTATGTAGGTTAACGAACAGGCACTTGGACTATGTAGGTAACCTAGTGGTCACTTGATCTGTCTAGGTTACCTCGCGGGCACTTGGACTATGTAGGTTAACTAGCGGGCAATTGGACTATTTAGGTTAACTAGGGGGCCCTAGGACGATGTAGGTTAACTAGCGGGCCCTTGGACTATGTAGGTTAACTAGTGTGCACTTGGAAGATTTAGGTAAACTAGCGGGTACTTGGACTATGTAGATTAACTAGCGGCACTTGGACTATCTACATTAACTAGCGGGACCTTGGTCTATGTAGATTCCCTAGCTGGCACTTGGACTATGTATGTTCCGGAGCGTGCACTTCGACTATGTAGGTTCCCTAGCAGGCACTTGGACTATGTAGGTTCCAGAGCGAGCACTTGGACTATCTAGGTTCCCTAGCGGGCACTTGGACTATGTAGGTTAACTAGCGGACACTTGGACGATCTAGGTTAACTAGCAGGTACTTGGATTATGTAGGTTAACTAGCGGGCCCTTGGACTATGTAGATTAACTAGCAGCACTTGGACTATCTAGGTTACCTAGCAGGCATTGGACTATCTAGGTTAACTAACGGCCCTTGGACTATGTAGGTTCCCTATCGGGCACTTGGTCTATCTAAGTTAACTAACGGGCACTTGGACTATCTAGGTTAACTAGCGAGCACTTGGACTATCTAGGATAACTAGCGGCCACTTGGACTATTAGGGTCCCTAGCGGGCATTTGGACTATATAGGTTACCTAGCGGTCACTTGGACTATGTAGGTTAACAAACAGGCACTTGGACTATGTAGGTAACCTAGTGGTCACTTGAACTGTCTAGGTTACCTAGCGGGCACTTGGACTATGTAGATTAACTAGCGGGCATTCGGACTATCTAGGTTAACTAGCGGGCCCTTGGACGATGTAGTTAACTAGCGGACCCTTGGACTATGTAGGTTAACTAGCGTTCACTTGAAAGATCTAGGTAAACTAGCGGGTACTTGGACTATTTAGGTTAACTAGCGGGCCTTTGCACTATGTAGATTAACTAGCGGCACTTGGACTATCTACGTTAACTAGCGGGACTTTGGACTATGTAGATTCCTCAGCGGGCACTTGGACTATGTATGTTCCAGAGCAGGCACTTCGACTATGTAGGTTCCCTAGCAGGCACTTGAACTATGTAGATTCCAGAGCGGGCACTTGGACTATCTAGGTTCCTTAGCGGGCACTTGGACTATGTAGATTAACTAGCGGGCCCTTGGACTATGTAGATTGACTAGCAGCACTTGGACTATCTAGGATACCTAGCGGGCACTTGGACTATGTAGGCTAACTAGGGGGCCCTTGGACAATCTAGGTTACCTAGAGGGTACTTGAACTATCTAGGTTAACTTCGGACACTTGCAGTATCTAGGTTACCTAGTGGGCACTTGGACTATGTACGTTCCCTAGCGGGCACTTGGTCTATCTATGTTAACTAGCGGGCACTTGGAATATGTAGGTTAACTAGTGGACACTTGCACTATGTAGGTTACCTAGCAGGCACTTGGACTATCTAGGTTAACTAGCGGGCACTTGGACTATCTAGGATAACTAGCGTGCACTTGGACTAAGTATGTTCCTTAGCGGGCACTTGGACTATCTAGGTTGCCTAGCGGGCACTTGGACGATATAGGTTAACTAGCGTGCCCTTGGAATATCTTGGTTACGTAGCGGGCACTTGGTATATAGGTTAACTAGCGGGCACTTGGACTATCTAGGTTAACTAGTGGGCCGTTGGACTATGTAGTTTGCCTAGCGGGCACTTGGACTATCTAGGTTAGGTAACGGGCACTTGGACTATGTAGGTTAACTAGGGAGCACTTGGACTCTAGGTTATCTAGCGGACACTTGGACTATCTAGGTTACCTTGCGGGCCCTTGGACTATGTAGGTTTCCTTGCGGGCACTTGGACTTTCGAGGTTAACGAACGGGCACTTGGACTATGTAGGTAACCTATGGGGCGCTTGGACAGTCTAGGTTACCTAGCGGGCACTTGGACTATCTAGGTTAACAAACAGGCACTTGGACAATGTAGGTTACCTAGCGGGCACTTGGACTATATAGGATCCCTATCGGATATTTGGACTACTTAGGTTACCTAGCGGGCACTTGGACTATCTAGGTTAACTAGTGGGCCCTTGTACTATGTAGGTTAACTAGCGAGCACTTGGACTATCTAGGTTAACTAGCGGGCCTTAGACTATGTAGGGTAACTAGCGGGCACGAGGATGATCTAGGTTAACTAGAGGGCACGTGGACAATCTAGGTTAACTCGCGTGCACTTGGACTATCTAGGTTAACTAGCGGGCACATGGATGATCAATGTTAACTAGCGGGCACTTGGAGTATCTAGGTTAGCTAACGGGCACATGGACTAAGTAGGTCCCCTAGTGGGCACTTGGACTATCTAGGTTACCTAGCAGGCACTTTGACTATCTAGGTTAACTAACGGGCACTTGGACTATGTAGGTTGCCTAGCGGGCACTTGGATTATGTAGGTTCCCTATCGGGCACTTGGACTATGTAGGTTAACTAGCGGGCACTTCGACTGTCTAGGTTACCTAGTGGGCATTTGGATTATCTAGGTTAACGAATGGGCACTTGGATTATCTAGATTAACGAACGGGCACTTGAACTATGTAGGTTACCTAGCCGCCACTTGGACTATCTAGGTTAGCTAACAGGCACTTGGACTATCTCGGTTCCCTAGCGGGCACTTGTACTATCGAGGTTACCTAGTTGGCACTTTGACTATATAGGTCAACTAGCGGGCCTTTGGACTATCTAGGTTAGCCAACGGGCACTTAGATTATGTAGGTTAACTAGCGGGAATTTGGAATATGTAGGTTAAGTAGCGGACACTTGCACTATGAAGGTTAACTAGCGAGCCCATGGACTATGTAGGTTTACTATCGGGCCCTTGGATTATCTAGTTTCCCTAAAGGGCACTTGGACTATCTAGGTTTCCTAGCGGGCACTGGGACTATGTAGGCTAACTAGGGGGCCCTTTGACGATCTAGGATACCTAGCGGGTACTTGAACTATCTAGGTTAACTAGCGGGCACTTGGACTGTGTACGTTCCCTAGCGGGCACTTGGACTATCTATGTTAACTAGTGGGCACTTGGAATATGTAGGTTAATAAGCGGACACTTGCACTATGTAGGTTACCTAGCAGGCACTTGGCCTATCTATGTTAACTAGCGGGCACTTGGACTATGTAGGTCAACTAGCGGGCCCTTGGACTATCTAGGTTAGCCAACGGGCACTTAGATTATGTAGGTTAAATAGCGGGCACTTGGAATATGTAGGTAAAGTAGCGGACACTTGCACTATGAAGGTTAACTAGCGGGCCCATGGACGATGTAGGTTTACTAGCGGGCCCTTGGACTATCTACATTCCCTAGCGGGCTCTTGGACTATCTAGGTTAACTAGTGGGCACTTGGATTTTCTAGGATAACTAGCGTGCACTTGGACTATGTAGGTTCCTTAGCGGGCACTTGGACTATCTAGGTTGCCTAGCGGGCACTTGGACGATATAGGGTAAATAGCGTGCCCTTGGAAAATCTTGGTTACGTAGCGGGCACTTGGTATATAGGTTAACTAGCGGGCACATGGACTATGTAGGTTAACTATAGGACACTTGGACTATGTAGGTTACCTAGCGGGAACTTGGAAAATGTAAGTTACCTAGCGGGCACTTGGACTATCTAGGTTACCTAACGGGCACTTTGACTATCTAGGTTACATAGCGGGCACTTGGACTATGTAGGTTAACTAGCGAGCACTTGGACTCTAGGTTATCTAGCGGACACTTGGACTATCTATGTTACCTAGTGGGCCCTTGGACTATGTAGGTTTCCTAGCGGGCGCGTGGACTATCTAGGTTAACGAACGGGCACTTGGACTATGTAGGTAACCTAGCGGGCACTTGGACAGTCTAGGTTACCTAGCGGGCACTTGGACTATCTAGGTTAACAAACGGGCACTTGGACAATGTAGGTTACTTAGCGGGCACTTGGACTATGTAGGATCCCTATCGGATATTTGGACTACTTAGGTTACCTAGCGGGCACTTGGATTATCTAGGTTAACTAGTGGGCACTTGGACTATCTAGGTCAACTAGTGGGCCTTGGACTGTGTAGGGTAACTAGCGGGCACGAGGATGATCTAGGTTAACTAGAGGGCACGTGGACTATCTAGGTTAACTAACATGCACTTGGACTATCTAGGTTAACTAGCGGGCACATGGATGATCAATGTTAATTAGCGGGCACTTGGACTATCTAGGTTAGCTAACGGGCACATGGACTAAGTAGGTCCCCTAGTGGGCACTTGTACTATCTAGGTAAACTAACGGGCACAAGGACTATTTAGGTTAACTAGCGGGCACTTGGAATATCTAGGTTACCTAGCTGACACTTGGACTATGAAGGTTCCCTAGCAGGCACTTGGATTATCTAGGTTACCCAGCGGGCACTTGGACTATGTAGGTCGACTAGCGGGCCCTTGGACTATCTAGGTTAGCTTACTGGCACGTGGACTATGTAGGTTAACTAGCGGACACTTGCACGATCTAGGTTAACAAGCGGGCTCTTACACTATGTAGGTTAACTAGCGGGCCCATTGACTATGTAGGTTAACTAGCGGGCACTTGGAAGATCTAAGTTAACTAGCGGACACTTGGACGATATAGGTTAACTAGCGGGCACTTGGATTATCTAGGTTACCTAGCGGGCACTTGGACTATGTAGGGTCCCAAGCAGGCATTTGGACTATATAGATAACCTAGCGGGCACTTAGACTTTGTAGGTTACCTAGCGGGCACTTGGACTATCTAGGTTACCTAGCAGGCATTGGACTATCTAGGTTAACTAACGGTCACTTGGACTATGTAGGTTCCCTATCGGGCACTTGGACTAGGTAGGTTCCCTAGCGGGCAGTTGGTCTATCTAGGTTAACTAGCGGGCACTTGGACTATCTAGGTTACCTAGCGAGCACTTGCACTATCTAGGATAACTAGCGGCCACTTGGACTATTAGGGTCCCTAGCGGGCATTTGGACTATATAGGTTACCTACTGGGCACTTGGACTATGTAGGTTAACGAACAGGCACTTGGACTATGTAGGTAACCTAGTGGTCACTTGATCTGTCTAGGTTACCTCGCGGGCACTTGGACTATGTAGGTTAACTAGCGAGCAATTGGACTATTTAGGTTAACTAGGGGGCCCTAGGACGATGTAGGTTAACTAGCGGGCCCTTGGACTATGTAGGTTAACTAGTGTGCACTTGGAAGATTTAGGTAAACTAGCGGGTACTTGGACTATGTAGATTAACTAGCGGCACTTGGACTATCTACATTAACTAGCGGGACCTTGGTCTATGTAGATTCCCTAGCTGGCACTTGGACTATGTATGTTCCGGAGCGTGCACTTCGACTATGTAGGTTCCCTAGCAGGCACTTGGACTATGTAGGTTCCAGAGCGGGCACTTGGACTATCTAGGTTCAGTAGCGGGCACTTGGACTATGTAGGTTAACTAGCGGACACTTGGACGATCTAGGTTAACTAGCAGGTACTTGGATTATGTAGGTTAACTAGCGGGCCCTTGGACTATATAGATTAACTAGCAGCACTTGGACTATCTAGGTTACCTAGCAGGCATTGGACTATCTAGGTTAACTAACGGCACTTGGACTATGTAGGTTCCCTATCGGGCACTTGGTCTATCTAAGTTAACTAACGGGCACTTGGACTATCTAGGTTAACTAGCGAGCACTTGGACTATCTAGGATAACTAGCGGCCACTTGGACTATTAGGGTCCCTAGCGGGCATTTGGACTATATAGGTTACCTAGCGGTCACTTGGACTATGTAGGTTAACAAACAGGCACTTGGACTATGTAGGTAACCTAGTGGTCACTTGAACTGTCTAGGTTACCTAGCGGGCACTTGGACTATGTAGGTTAACTAGCGGGCATTCGGACTATCTAGGTTAACTAGCGGGCCCTTGGACGATGTAGTTAACTAGCGGACCCTTGGACTATGTAGGTTAACTAGCGTTCACTTGAAAGATCTAGGTAAACTAGCGGGTACTTGGACTATTTAGGTTAACTAGCGGGCCTTTGGACTATGTAGATTAACTAGCAGCACTTGGACTATCTACGTTAACTAGCGGGACTTTGGACTATGTAGATTCCCCAGCGGGCACTTGGACTATGTATGTTCCAGAGCAGGCACTTCGACTATGTAGGTTCCCTAGCAGGCACTTGAACTATGTAGATTCCAGAGCGGGCACTTGGACTATCTAGGTTCCCTAGCGGGCACTTGGACTATGTAGATTAACTAGCGGGCCCTTGGACTATATAGATTGACTAGCAGCACTTGGACTATCTAGGATACCTAGCGGGCACTTGGACTATGTAGGCTAACTAGGGGGCCCTTGGACAATCTAGGTTACCTAGAGGGTACTTGAACTATCTAGGTTAACTTCGGACACTTGCAGTATCTAGGTTACCTAGTGGGCACTTGGACTATGTACGTTCCCTAGCGGGCACTTGGTCTATCTATGTTAACTAGCGGGCACTTGGAATATGTAGGTTAACTAGTGGACACTTGCACTATGTAGGTTACCTAGCAGGCACTTGGACTATCTAGGTTAACTAGCGGGCACTTGGACTATCTAGGATAACTAGCGTGCACTTGGACTAAGTATGTTCCTTAGCGGGCACTTGGACTATCTAGGTTGCCTAGCGGGCACTTGGACGATATAGGTTAACTAGCGTGCCCTTGGAATATCTTGTTTATGTAGCGGGCACTTGGTATATAGGTTAACTAGCGGGCACTTGGACTATCTAGGTTAACTAGTGGGCCGTTGGACTATGTAGTTTGCCTAGCGGGCACTTGGACTATCTAGGTTAGGTAACGGGCACTTGGACTATGTAGGTTAACTAGGGAGCACTTGGACTCTAGGTTATCTAGCGGACACTTGGACTATCTAGGTTACCTTGCGGGCCCTTGGACTATGTAGGTTTCCTTGCGGGCACTTGGACTATCTATGTTAACGAACGGGCACTTGGACTATGTAGGTAACCTAGCGGGCACTTGGACAGTCTAGGTTATCTAGCGGGCACTTGGACTAGCTAGGTTAACAAACGGGCACTTGGACAATGTAGGTTACCTAGTGGGCACTTGCACTATGTAGGATCCCTATCGGATATTTGGACTACTTAGGTTACCTAGCGGGCACTTGGACTATCTAGGTTAACTAGTGGGCCATTTTACTATGTAGGTAAACTAGCGAGCACTTGGACTATCTAGGTTAACTAGCGGAACTTGGACTATGTAGGTTAACTAGCGGGCGTTTGGACTATGTAGGTTAACTAGCGGGCACGTGGACGATCTAGGTTAACTAGAGGGCACTTGGACTATCTAGGTTAACTAGCGTGCACTTGGACTATCTAAGTTAACTAGCGGGCACTTGGATGATCAATGTTAACTAGCGGTCACTTGGACTATCTAGGTTAGCTAATGGGCACATGGACTAAGTACGTCCCCTAGTGGGCACTTAGACTATCTAGCTTAACTAACGGGCACCTGGACTATCTAGGTTACCTAGCAGGCACTTGGACTATGAAGGTACCCTAGGGGGCACTTGGATTATCTAGGTTACTCAGCGGGCACTTGGACTATGTAGGTCAACTAGCGGGCCCTAGGACTATTTAGGTTAGCTAACTGGCACATGGACTATGTAGGTTAACTAGCGGACACTTGCATGATCTAGGTTAACTAGCGGGCTCTTGAACTATGTAGGTTAACTAGCGGGCCCATTGACTATGTAGGTTACCTAGCGGGCACTTGTACTATGTAGGTTAACTAGCGGGCTCTTGGATTATGTAGGTTCCCTATCGGGCACTTGGACTATGTAGGTTAACTAGAGGGCATTTGGACTATGTAGGTTACCTAGCGGGCACTTGGACTATGTAGGTTCCCTATCAGGCACTTGGAAAATGTAGGTTAACTAGGGGGCACTAGGACTATGTAGGTTACCTAGCGGGCCCTTAGACTATCTAGGTTTGCTAGCGGGCATTTGGACTATGTAGGCTCCCTAGCGGTTATTTGGACTATATAGATTACTTAGCGGGCACTTAGACTATGTAGTTTCCCTATCGGGCACTTGGACTATGTAGGTTACCTAGCAGGCACTTGGACTGTCTAGGTTACCTAGCGGGCACTTGGACTATCTACGTTAACGAACGGGCCCTTGGACTATGTAGGTTACCTAGCGGGCACTTGGACTATCTAGGTTAACGAACGGGCACTTGTAATATGTAGGTTAGCTAACAGGAACTTGGACTATCTAGGTTAACTAGCGGGCACTTGGACGATGCATGTTCCCTAGCGGGCACTTTGACTATCTAGGTTCCCTAGCGGGCAATTGGACTATGTGTGTACCCTAGCGGGCATTTGGACTATGTAGGTTACCTAACGGGCATTTCGACTATGTAGGTTCCCTAGCGGGCACTTGGATTATGTAGGTTCCCTTCTTGCACTTGGAGTATGTAGGTTACTAGCGGGCATTTGGACTATGTAGGTTACCTAGCAGGCACTTGGACTATGTAGGTTACCTAGCGGGCACTTGGACTATGTAGGTTAACGAGCGGGCACTTGGACTATCTAGGTTACCTAGCGGGTACATGGACTATGTACGTTTCCTAGCGGGCACTTGGACTATCTATGTTAACTAGCGGGCACTTGGACTATGTAGGTTAACTAGCGGGCACTTGGACTATCTAGGTTACCTATCGGGCACTTAGACTATGTAGGTTAGCTAGCGGGCACTTGGACGATCTAGGTTAACTAGCGGGCACTTGGACTATGTAGGTTACCTAGCGGGCACTTGGACTATCTAGGTTAGCTAAGGGGCACCTGGATTATCTAGGTTAACTAGCGGACACTTTTACTATGTAGGTTAACTAGCAGACACTTGGACGAACTAGGTTAAAGAGCAGTCTTTTGGACTATGTAGGTTACCTAGCGGGCACATGGACTATCTAGGTTAGTTAACAGGAATTTGGACTATCTAGGTTACCTAACGGGCACTTGGACTATCCAGGTAACCTGGCGGGCACTTGGACTGACTAGGTTGCCTAGCGGGCACTTGGACGATCTATGTAAGGTAACGGATACTTGGACTATCTAGGTTACCTAGCGGGAACTTGGACTATCTAGGTTAGCTAACAGGAACTTGGACTATCTAGGTTACCTTGCGGGCACTAGGACTATGTAGGTTTCCTAGCGGTCACTTGGACTATCTAGGCTACCTAACGGGCACTTGGACTATGTAGGTTAACTAGCGGACACTTGGACGATCTAGGTTAACTAGCGGGCACTTGGAATATCTAGGTTAACTAGGGGGCCCTTGGACTATGTAGGTTAACTAGCGGGCACTTGGACTATCTAGGTTAGCTAACAGGAACTTGGACTATCTAGGTTACCTAGCGGGCATTAGGACTATGTAGGTTACCTAGCGGTCACTTGGAGTATCTAGGCTACCTAACGGGCACTTGGACTACGTAGGTTAACCAGCAGACACTTGGACGATCTAGGTTAACTAGCGGGCACGTGGAATATCTAGGTTAACTACAGGGCCCTTGGACTATGTAGGTTAACTAGCAGGCACTTAGATAATCTAGGTTAACTAGCGGGTTCTTGGACTATGTAGGTTAACTAGCGGGACCTTGGACTATGTAGGTTAACTAGCGGGCACTTGGACGATCTAGATTAACTAGCAGGCACTTGGACTATCTAGGTTAACTAGCGGGCACTTGGACTATCTAGGTTACCTTGTGGGCACTTAGACAATGCAGGTTCCTTAGCGGGCACAAGGACTATCTAGGCTCCCTATTGGGCACTTTCACTATGTAGGTTAACTAGCGGGCACTTGGTCTATGTACATACCCTAGCGGGCACTTGGACTATCTAGGTTAACTAGCGGACACATGGACGATCTAGGTTAACTAGCGGGCACATGGAATATCTAGGTTAACTAGCGGGCCCTTGGACTATGTAGGTTAACTAGCGGGCATTTGGACTATGTAGGTTACCTATTGGATACTTGAGCTATGTAGGTTCCCTATCCGGGACTTGGACAATGTAGGTTTACTAGCGGGCATTTGGACTATCTAGGTTAACTAGCGGGCCCTTGGACTATGTAGGTTAACTAGCGGGCACTTTGACGATCTAGGTTAGCAAACGGGCAGTTGGACTATGTAGGTTACCAAGCGGGCACTTGGACTATATAGGTTCCCTAAAGGGCACTTGGACTATGTAGGTACCCTAGCAGGCACTCGGACTATGTAGGTTCCCTAGCAGGCCCTTTGACTATGTAAGTTCTCTAACGGGCACTTGGACTATGTGGGTTCCCTAGCGGGCATTTGGACTATCTATGTTACCTAACGGGCACTTGGACTATGTACGTTACTAGCGGGCATTTGGACTATGTAGGTTACCTAGCAGATACTTGGACTATGTAGGTTCCCTATCAGGGACTTGGACAATGTAGGTTAACTATCGGACCCTTGGACTATGTAGGTTTACTAGCGGGCACTTTGACAATCTAGCTTAGCAAACGGGCACTTGGACTATGTAGGTTACCTAGCGGGCACTTGGACTATCTAGGTTAGCTAACAGGAACTTGGACTATCTAGGTTACCTAGCGGGCACTAGGACTATGTAGGTTACCTAGCGGTCACTTGGAGTATCTAGGCTACCTAACGGGCACTTGGACTACGTAGGTTAACCAGCAGACACTTGGACGATCTAGGTTAACTAGCGGGCACTTGGAATATCTAGGTTAACTACGGGGCCCTTGGACTATGTAGGTTAACTAGCGGGCACTTAGATAATCTAGGTTAACTAGCGGGTTCTTGGACTATGTAGGTTAACTAGCGGGACCTTGGACTATGTAGGTTAACTAGCGGGCACTTGGACGATCTAGATTAACTAGCAGGCACTTGGACTATCTAGGTTAACTAGCGGGCACTTGGACTATCTAGGCTCCCTATCGGGCACTTTCACTATGTAGGTTAACTAGCGGGCACTTGGTCTATGTACATACCCTAGCGGGCACTTGGTCTATCTAGGTTAACTAGCGGACACTTGGACGATCTAGGATAACTAACGGGCACTTGTACTATGTAGGTTAACTAGCGGGCCCTTGGACTATGTAGGTTAACTAGCGGGCATTTGGACTATGTAGGTTACCTAGCGGATACTTGGGCTATGTAGGTTCCCTATCAGGGACTTGGACAATGTAGGTTTACTAGCGGGCATTTGGACTATCTAGGTTAACTAGCGGGCCCTTGGACTATGTAGGTTAACTAGCGGGCACTTTGACGATCTAGGTTAGCAAATGGGCACTTGGACTATGTAGGTTACCAAGCGGGCACTTGGACTATATAGGTTCCCTAAAGGGCACTTGGACTATGTAGGTTCCCTAGCAGGCACTCGGACTATGAGGGTTCCCTAGCGGGCTCTTGGACTATGTAGGTTCCCTAGCAGGCTCTTTGACTATGTAAGTTCTATAACGGGCACTTGGACGATGTGGGTTCCCTAGCGGGCATTTGGACTATCTATGTTACCTAACGGGCACTTGGACTCTGTACGTTACTAGCGGGCATTTGGACTATGTAGGTTACCTAGCAGATACTTGGACTATGTAGGTTCCCTATCAGGGACTTGGACAATGTAGGTTAACTATCGGGCCCTTGGACTATGTAGGTTTACTAGCGGGCACTTTGATGATCTAGCTTAGCAAACGGGCACTTGGACTATGTAGGTTACCTAGCAGGCACTTGGACTGTGTAGGATACCTAGCGGGCACTTGGACTATCTAGGTTAACGAACGTGCCCTTGGACTATGTAGGTTACCCAGCGGGCACTTGGACTATGTAGGTTAACTAGCGGGAACTTGGTCTGTCTAGGTTACCTAGCGGGCACTTGGACTATCTAGGTTAGCTAAGGGGCACCTGGACTATCTAGGTTAACTAGCGGGCACTTTTACTATGTAGGTTAACTAGCAGACACTTGGACGAACTAGGTTAACGAGAGGGCTTTGGAGCTATGTAGGTTACCTAGCGGGCACTTGGACTATCTAGGTTAGTTAACAGGACCTTGACTATCTAGGTTACCTAACGGGCACTTGGACTATGCAGGTAACGTGACGGGCAATTGGACTGACTAGGTTACCTAGCGGGCACTTGGACTTCTAGGTTAACGAACGGGCACTTGGACAATGTAGGTTGCCTAGCGGGCACTTGGACGATCTATGTTAGGTAACAGACACTTGGACTATCTAGGTTACCTAGCGGGAACTTGGACTATGTAGGTTACCTAGCGGGCACTTAGACTATCTAGGTTACCTAACGGGCACTTTGACTATCTAGGTTACCTAGCGGGCACTTGGACTATCTAGGTTAGCTAACAGGAACTTGGACTATCTAGGTTACCTAGCGGGCAATAGGACTATGTAGGTTACCTAGCGGTCACTTGGAGTATCTAGGCTACCTAACGGGCACTTGGACTACATAGGTTAACTAGCGGACACTTGGACGATCTAGGTTAACTAGCGGGCACATGGAATATCTAGGTTAACTAGCGGGCCCTTGGACTATGTAGGTTAACTAGCGGGCACTTAGACAATCTAGGTTAACTAGCGGATCTTGGACTATGTAGGTTAACTAGCGGGCCCTTGGACTATGTAGGTTAACTAGCGGGCACTTGGATGATCTAGATTAACTAGCGGGCACTTGGACTATCTAGGTTACCTAGCGGGCACTTGGACGATGCAGGTTCCCTAGCGGGCACTTGGACTATCTAGGCTCCCTATCGGGCACTTTGACTATGTAGGTTAACTAGCGGGCACTTGGACTATCTAGGTTACCTAGCGGGCACTTGGTCTATGTACATACCCTAGCGGGCTCTTGGACTATCTAGGTTTCCTAGCGGGCACTTGGACTATGTACGTCCCCTAGTGGGCACTTGGACTATCTAGGTTAACTAACGGGCACTAGGACTATCTAGGTTAACTAGCGGGCACTTGTTCTATCTAGGTTACTTTGCGGGCACTTGACTATGTAGGTCAACTAGCGGGCTCTTGGACTATCTAGGTTAGCTAACGGGCACTTAGATTATGTAAGTTAACTAGTGGGCCCTTAGACTATCTAGGTTAGCTAACGGGCACTTGGACTATGAAGGTTAATTAGCGGGTACTTGGACTATGTAGGTGCCCTAGCGGGCACTTGGACTATCTAGGTTGCCTAGCGTGCAATTGAACTATCTACGTTACCTAGCTGGTACTTGGATTATCTAGGTTAACTAACGGGCACTTGGACTATGTAAGTTCCCTAGCGGGCACTTGGATTATGTAGGTTCCCTATCAGGCCTTTGGACTATGTTGGTTACTAGCGGGCATTTGGACTATGTAGGTTACCTAACGGGCACTTGGACTATGTAGTTTCCGTATCGGGCACTTGGACTATGTTGGTTAACTTCGGGCACTAGGACTATGTAGGTTACCTTGCGGGCACTTTGACTATCTTGGTTATCTAGCGAGCACTTGGACTATGTAGGTTAACTAGAGGACACTTGGACGAACTAGGTTAACGAGTGGGCACTTTGACTATCTTGGTTACCTAGCGGGCACTTGGACTATGCAGGTTAACTAGCAGACACTTGGACGAACTAGGTTAACGAGTGGGCCCTTGGACTATGTAGGTTACCTAGCGGGCACTTGGACTATCTAGGTTAGCAAACAGGTACTTGGACTATCTAGGTTACCTAGCGGGCATTTTGACTATGTAGATTACCTAGCGGGCACTAGGACTATCTAGGTTAGCTAACGGTCACTTGGAGTATCTAGGTTACCTAGCGGGCAGTTGGACTATGTAGGTTACCTAGCGGGCACTTGGACTATCTAGGTTACCTATCGGGCACTTGGACTATGCAGGTAACCTTGCGGGCACTTGGACAGTCTAGGTTACCTAGCGGGCACTTGGACTTGTATGTTAATGAACGGGCACTTGGACTATGTAGGTTGCCTAGCGGGCACTTGGACTATCTAGGTTAGCTAACGGGCAATTGGATTATCTAAGTTACCTTGCGGGCACTTGAACTATGTAGGTTACCTAGCGGGCACTTGGACTATCTAGGTTACCTAAAGGGCACTTGGAAAATATAGGTTAACTAGCGGGCACTTGGACTATCTTGGTTAACTGGCAGACACTTGGACTATCTAGGTTAACTAGCGAACACTTGGACGATGCATGTTCCCTAGCGGGCACTTGGACTATCTAGGTTCCCTAACGGGCACTTGGACTATGTAGGTTCCCTAGCGGGCACTTGTAGTATGTACGTTACTTAGCGGACACTAGGACTAAGTTGGTTCCTTATCGGGCACTTGGACTATGTAGGTTAACTAGCGGGCCCTTGGACTATGTAGGTTACCTAGCGGGCACTTGGACTATCTAGGTTACCTAGCAGACACTTGGACTATGTACACACCCTAGCGGGCACTTGGACTATCTACGTTACCTAGAAGACACTTGGACTATATACGTCCCCTAGTGGGCACTTGGACTATCTATGTTACCTAACGGGCAATAGGACTATCTAGGTTACCTAGTGGCACTTGGACTATCTAGGTTACCTAGCGGGCACTTGGCCTATGTAGGTCAACTAGCGGGACCTTGGACTATCTAGGTGAGCTTACGGGCACTTTTACTATGTAGGTTAACTAGAGGGCACTTGGACTATGTAGGTTAACTAGCGGGCACTTGCACCATCTAGGTTAACTAGCGGGCACTTGGACAATATAGGTTAACTAGCGGGCACTTGGATTAGCTAGGTTAACCTGAGGGCACTTGAACCATGTAGGTTAACTAATTGGCCCTTGGACTATCTAGGTTAGCTAACGGACACTTGGACTTGTAGGTTACCTAGCGGGCACTTGGACTATCTAGGCTCCCTATCGGGCACTTTGACTATGTAGGTTAACAAGCGGGCACTTGGACTATCTAGGTTCCCTAGCGGGTACTTGGTCTATGTACATACCCTAGCGGTCACTTGTTCTATCTAGGTTACCTAGCGGGCACTTGGACTATGTACGTTCCCTAGTGGGCACCTGGACTATCTAGGTTAACTAACGGGCACTAGGACTATCTAGGTTAACTAGCGGGCACATGGTCTATCTAGGTTACTTGGCGGGCACTTGGACTATGTAGGTCAACTAGCGGGACCTTGGACTATCTAGGTGAGCTTACGGGCACTTGTACTATGTAGGTTAACTAGAGGGCACTTGGACTATGTAGGTTAACCAGCGGGCACTTGCACCATCTAGGTTAACTAGCGGGCACTTGGACTATATAGGTTAACTAGCGGGCACTTGGATTAGCTAGGTTGCCCTGCGGGCACTTGAACCATGTAGGTTAACTAGTTGGCCCTTGGACTATCTAGGTTAGCTAACGGGCACTTGGACTTGTAGGTTACCTAGCGGGCACTTGGACTACCGAGGCTCCCTATCGGGCACTTTGACTATGTAGGTTAACAAGCGGGCACTTGGACTATCTAGCTTCCCTAGCGGGTACTTGGTCTATGTACATACCCTAGCGGTCACTTGTTCTATCTTGGTTACCTAGCGGGCACTTGGACTATGTACGTTCCCTAGTGGGCACCTGGACTATCTAGGTTAACTAACGGGCACTAGGACTATCTAGGTTAACTAGCGGGCACATGGTCTATCTAGGTTACTTGGCGGGCACTTGGACTATGTAGGTCAACTAGCGGGACCTTGGACTATCTAGGTGAGCTTACGGGCACTTGTACTATGTAGGTTAACTAGCGGGCACGTGGACTAGGTAGGTTAACTAGCGGACACTTGGACTATGTAGGTTAACTGGCGGACACTTGGACGATCTAGGTTAACTAGCGGGCCCTTACACTATGTAGATTAACTAGCGGGCCCTTGGACTATGTGGGTACCCTAGCGGGCATTTGGACTATCTAGGTTACCTAACGGGCATTTCGACTATGTAGGTTGCCTAGTGGGCACTTGGATTATGTCGGTTCCCTTCTTGCACTTGGAGTATGTAGGTTACTAGCGGGCATTTGGACTATGTAGGTTACCTCGCGGGCACTTGGACTATGTAGGTTAACTAGCGGGCACTTGGATTATCTAGGTTACCTAGCGGGCACTTTCACTATGTAGGTTAACTAGCAGGCACTTGTACTATCTAGGTTACCTAGCGGGCACATGGACTATGTACGTTTCCTAGCGGGCACTTGGACTATCTATGTTAACTAGTGGACACATGGACTATGTAGGTTCCCTATCGGGCAATTAGACTATAGGGGTTACATAGCAGGCACTTGGACTATGTAGGTTCCCTAGCGGGCACTTGGACTACGTAGGTTACCTAGCGGGCCCTTGGACTATGTAGGTTACCTAACGGGCACTTGGACTATATAAGTTACCTAGAGGGCTCTTGGACTATGTAGGTTAACTAGCGGACACTTGGACTATGTAGGTTAACTAGCGGACACTTGGACGATCTAGGTTAACTAGCGGGCCCTTACACTATGAAGATTTACTAGCGGGCCCTTGGACTATGTGGGTACCCTAGCGGGCATTTGGACTATCTAGGTTACCTAACGGGCATTTCGACTATGTAGGTTCCCTAGCGGACACTTGGATTATGTAGGTTCCCTTCGTGCACTTGGAGTATGTAGGTTACTAGCGGGCATTTGGACTATGTAGGTTACCTCGCGGGCACTTGGACTATGTAGGTTAACTAGCAGGCACTTGGACTATCTAGGTTACCTAGCGGGCACATGGACTATGTACGTTTCCTAGTGGGCACTTGGACTATCTATGTTAACTAGCAGGTACATGGACTGTGTAGGTTCCCTATCGGGCAATTAGACTATATGGGTTACACAGCGGGCACTTGGACTATGTAGGTTCCCTAGCAGGCACTTGGACTATGTAGGTTACCTAACGGGCACTTGGACTATATAAGTTACCTAGAGGACTCTTGGACTATTTAGGTTAACTAACGGACATTTGGACGATCTAGGTTTACTAGCGGGCACTTGAACTATCTAGGTTACATAGCGGGCCATTGGACTATGTAGGTTAACTAGCGTGCACTTGGACTATGTACACACCCTAGCGGGCACTGGGACTCTCTACGTTACCTAGAAGACACTTGGACTATGTACGTCCCCTAGTGGGCACTTGGACTATCTATGTTACCTAACGGGCAATAGGACTATCTAGGTTTCCTAGTGGCACTTGGACTATCTAGGTTACCTAGCGGGCACTTGGACTATGTAGGTCAACTAGCGGGACCTTGGACTATCTAGGTGAGCTTACGGGCACTTGTACTATGTAGGTTAACTAGAGGGCACTTGGACTATGTAGGTTAACTAGCGGGCACTTGCACCATCTAGGTTAACTAGCGGGCACTTGGACTATATAGGTTAACTAGCGGGCACTTGGATTAGCTAGGTTAGCTAACGGGCACTTGGACTTGTAGGTTACCTAGCGTTCACTAGGACTATCTAGGCTCCCTATCGGGCACTTTGACTATGTAGGTTAACAAGCGGGCACTTGGACTATCTAGGTTCCCTAGCGGGCACTTGGTCTATGTACATACCCTAGCGGTCACTTGTACTATCTAGGTTACCTAGCGGGCACTTGGATTATGTACGTTCCCTAGTGGGCACCTGGACTATCTAGGTTAACTAACGGGCACTAGGACTATCTAGGTTAACTAGCGGGCACATGGTCTATCTAGGTTACTTGGCGGGCACTTGGACTATGTAGGTCAACTAGTGGGCCCTTGGACTATCTAGGTTAGCTAACGGGAACTTGGATAATGTAAGTTAACTAGCGGGCACTTGGACTATGTAGGTTAACTAGCGGGCACTTGCACCATCTAGGTTAACTAGCGGGCACTTGGACTATATAGGTTAACTAGCGGGCACTTGGATTAGCTAGGTTACCCTGCGGGCACTTGAACCATGTAGGTTAACTAGTTGGCCCTTGGACTATCTAGGTTAGCTAACGGGCACTTGGACTTGTAGGTTACCTAGCGGGCACTTGGACTATCTAGGCTCCCTATCGGGCACTTTGACTATGTAGGTTAACAAGCGGGCACTTGGACTATCTAGCTTCCCTAGCGGGTACTTGGTCTATGTACATACCCTAGCGGTCACTTGTTCTATCTAGGTTACCTAGCGGGCACTTGGACTATGTACGTTCCCTAGTGGGCACCTGGACTATCTAGGTTAACTAACGGGCACTAGGACTATCTAGGTTAACTAGCGGGCACATGGTCTATCTAGGTTACTTGGCGGGCACTTGGACTATGTAGGTCAACTAGCGGGACCTTGGACTATCTAGGTTAGCTAACGGGAACTTGGATTATGTAAGTTAACTAGCGGGCACGTGGACTAGGTAGGTTAACTAGCGGACACTTGGACTATGTAGGTTAACTGGCGGACACTTGGACGATCTAGGTTAACTAGCGGGCCCTTACACTATGTAGATTAACTAGCGGGCCCTTGGACTATGTGGGTACCCTAGCGGGCATTTGGACTATCTAGGTTACCTAACGGGCATTTCGACTATGTAGGTTGCCTAGTGGGCACTTGGATTATGTCGGTTCCCTTCTTGCACTTGGAGTATGTAGGTTACTAGCGGGCATTTGGACTATGTAGGTTACCTCGCGGGCACTTGGACTATGTAGGTTAACTAGCGGGCACTTGGATTATCTAGGTTACCTAGCGGGCACTTTCACTATGTAGGTTAACTAGCAGGCACTTGTACTATCTAGGTTACCTAGCGGGCACATGGACTATGTACGTTTCCTAGCGGGCACTTGGACTATCTATGTTAACTAGTGGACACATGGACTATGTAGGTTCCCTATCGGGCAATTAGACTATATGGGTTACATAGCAGGCACTTGGACTATGTAGGTTCCCTAGCGGGCACTTGGACTACGTAGGTTACCTAGCGGGCCCTTGGACTATGTAGGTTACCTAACGGGCACTTGGACTATATAAGTTACCTAGAGGGCTCTTGGACTATGTAGGTTAACTAGCGGACACTTGGACTATGTAGGTTAACTAGCGGACACTTGGACGATCTAGGTTAACTAGCGGGCCCTTACACTATGAAGATTTACTAGCGGGCCCTTGGACTATGTGGGTACCCTAGCGGGCATTTGGACTATCTAGGTTACCTAACGGGCATTTCGACTATGTAGGTTCCCTAGCGGACACTTGGATTATGTAGGTTCCCTTCTTGCACTTGGAGTATGTAGGTTACTAGCGGGCATTTGGACTATGTAGGTTACCTCGCGGGCACTTGGACTATGTAGGTTAACTAGCAGGCACTTGGACTATCTAGGTTACCTAGCGGGCACATGGACTATGTACGTTTCCTAGTGGGCACTTGGACTATCTATGTTAACTAGCAGGTACATGGACTATGTAGGTTCCCTATCGGGCAATTAGACTATGTGGGTTACACAGCGGGCACTTGGACTATGTAGGTTCCCTAGCAGGCACTTGGACTATGTAGGTTACCTAACGGGCACTTGGACTATATAAGTTACCTAGAGGACTCTTGGACTATTTAGGTTAACTAACGGACATTTGGACGATCTAGGTTTACTAGCGGGCACTTGAACTATCTAGGTTACATAGCGGGCCATTGGACTATGTAGGTTAACTAGCGTGCACTTGGACTATGTACACACCCTAGCGGGCACTGGGACTCTCTACGTTACCTAGAAGACACTTGGACTATGTACGTCCCCTAGTGGGCACTTGGACTATCTATGTTACCTAACGGACAATAGGACTATCTAGGTTACCTAGTGGCACTTGGACTATCTAGGTTACCTAGCGGGCACTTGGACTATGTAGGTCAACTAGCGGGACCTTGGACTATCTAGGTGAGCTTACGGGCACTTGTACTATGTAGGTTAACTAGAGGGCACTTGGACTATGTAGGTTAACTAGCGGGCACTTGCACCATCTAGGTTAACTAGCGGGCACTTGGACTATATAGGTTAACTAGCGGGCACTTGGATTAGCTAGGTTAGCTAACGGGCACTTGGACTTGTAGGTTACCTAGCGTTCACTAGGACTATCTAGGCTCCCTATCGGGCACTTTGACTATGTAGGTTAACAAGCGGGCACTTGGACTATCTAGGTTCCCTAGCGGGCACTTGGTCTATGTACATACCCTAGCGGTCACTTGTACTATCTAGGTTACCTAGCGGGCACTTGGATTATGTACGTTCCCTAGTGGGCACCTGGACTATCTAGGTTAACTAACGGGCACTAGGACTATCTAGGTTAACTAGCGGGCACATGGTCTATCTAGGTTACTTGGCGGGCACTTGGACTATGTAGGTCAACTAGTGGGCCCTTGGACTATCTAGGTTAGCTAACGGGAACTTGGATTATGTAAGTTAACTAGCGGGCACTTGGACTATGTAGGTTAACTAGCAGACACTTGGACTATGTAGGTTAACTGGCGGACACTTGGACGATCTAGGTTAACTAGCGGGCCCTTACACTATGTAGATTAACTAGCGGGCCCTTGGACTATGTGGGTACCCTAGCGGGCATTTGGACTATCTAGGTTACCTAACGGGCATTTCGACTATGTAGGTTCCCTAGCGGGCACTTGGATTATGTAGGTTACCTTCTTGCACTTGGAGTATGTAGGTTACTAGCGGGCATTTGGACTATGTAGGTTACCTCGCGGGCACTTGGACTATGTAGGTTAACTAGCGGGCACTTGGATTATCTAGGTTACCTAGCGGGCACTTAGTCTATGTAGGTTAACTAGCAGGCACTTGGACTATCTAGGTTACCTAGCGGGCACATGGACTATGTACGTTTCCTAGCGGGCACTTGGACTATCTATGTTAACTAGCGGGCAGATGGACTATGTAGGTTCCCTATCGGGCAATTAGACTATGTGGGTTACATAGCGGGCACTTGGACTTTGTAGGTTCCCTAGCGGGCACTTGGACTATGTAGGTTACCTAGCGGGCCCTTGGACTATGTAGGTTACCTAAAGGGCACTTGGACTATATAAGTTACCTAGAGGGCTCTTGGACTATGTAGGTTAACTAGCGGACACTTGGACTATGTAGGTTAACTAGCGGACACTTGGACGATCTAGGTTAACTAGCGGGCCCTTACACTATGAAGATTTACTAGCGGGCCCTTGGACTATGTGGGTACCCTAGCGGGCATTTGGACTATCTAGGTTACCTAACGGGCATTTCGACTATGTAGGTTCCCTAGCGGGCACTTGGATTATGTAGGTTCCCTTCTTGCACTTGGAGTATGTAGGTTACTAGCGGGCATTTGGACTATGTAGGTTACCTCGCGGGCACTTGGACTATGTAGGTTAACTAGCGGGCACTTGGATTATCTAGGTTACCTAGCGGGCAATTAGACTATGTAGGTTAACTAGCAGGTACTTGGACTATCTAGGTTTCCTAGCGGGCACATGGACTATGTACGTTTCCTAGCGGGCACTTGGACTATCTATGTTAACTAGCAGGTACATGGACTATGTAGGTTCCCTATCGGGCAATTAGACTATGTGAGTTACATAGCGGGCACTTGGACTATGTATGTTCCCTAGCAGGCACTTGGACTATGTAGGTTACCTAACGGGCACTTGGACTATATAAGTTACCTAGAGGACTCTTGGACTATTTAGGTTAACTAACGGACATTTGGACGATCTAGGTTTACTAGCGGGCACTTGAACTATCTAGGTTACATAGCGGGCCCTTGGACTATGTAGGTTAACTAGCGTGCACTTGGACTATGTACACACCCTAGCGGGCACTGGGACTCTCTACGTTACCTAGAAGACACTTGGACTATGTACGTCCCCTAGTGGGCACTTGGACTATCTATGTTACCTAACGGGCAATAGGACTATCTAGGTTACCTAGTGGCACTTGGACTATCTAGGTTACCTAGCGGGCACTTGGCCTATGTAGGTCAACTAGCGGGACCTTGGACTATCTAGGTGAGCTTGCGGGCACTTTTACTATGTAGGTTAACTAGAGGGCACTTGGACTATGTAGGTTAACTAGCGGGCACTTGCACCATCAAGGTTAACTAGCGGGCACTTGGACAATATAGGTTAACTAGCGGGCACTTGGATTAGCTAGGTTAACCTGAGGGCACTTGAACCATGTAGGTTAACTAGTTGGCCCTTGGACTATCTAGGTTAGCTAACGGACACTTGGACTTGTAGGTTACCTAGCGGGCACTTGGACTATCTAGGCTCCCTATCGGGCACTTTGACTATGTAGGTTAACAAGCGGGCACTTGGACTATCTAGGTTCCCTAGCGGGTACTTGGTCTATGTACATACCCTAGCGGTCACTTGTACTATCTAGGTTACCTAGCGGGCACTTGGACTATGTACGTTCCCTAGTGGGCACCTGGACTATCTAGGTTAACTAACGGGCACTAGGACTATCTAGGTTAACTAGCGGGCACATGGTCTATCTAGGTTACTTGGCGGGCACTTGGACTATGTAGGTCAACTAGCGGACCCTTGGACTATCTAGGTTAGCTAACGGGAACTTGGATTATGTAAGTTAACTAGCGGGCACGTGGACTAGGTAGGTTAACTAGCGGACACTTGGACTATGTAGGTTAACTGGCGGACACTTGGACGATCTAGGTTAACTAGCGGGCCCTTACACTATGTAGATTAACTAGCGGGCCCTTGGACTATGTGGGTACCCTAGCGGGCATTTGGACTATCTAGGTTACCTAACGGGCATTTCGACTATGTAGGTTGCCTAGCGGGCACTTGGATTATGTAGGTTCCCTTCTTGCACTTGGAGTATGTAGGTTACTAGCGGGAATTTGGACTATGTAGGTTACCTCGCGGGAACTTGGACTATGTAGGTTAACTAGCGGGCACTTGGATTATCTAGGTTACCTAGCGGGCACTTTGACTATGTAGGTTAACTAGCAGGCACTTGGACTATCTAGGTTACCTAGCGGGCACATGGACTATGTACGTTTCCTAGCGGGCACTTGGACTATCTATGTTAACTAGCAGGCACATGGACTATGTAGGTTCCCTATCGGGCAATTAGACTATATGGGTTACATAGCAGGCACTTGGACTATGTAGGTTCCCTAGCGGGCACTTGGACTACGTAGGTTACCTAGCGGGCCCTTGGACTATGTAGGTTACCTAACGGGCACTTGGACTATATAAGTTACCTAGAGGGCTCTTGGACTATGTAGGTTAACTAGCGGACACTTGGACTATGTAGGTTAACTAGCGGACACTTGGACGATCTAGGTTAACTAGCGGGCCCTTACACTATGAAGATTTACTAGCGGGCCCTTGGACTATGTGGGTACCCTAGCGGGCATTTGGACTATCTAGGTTACCTAACGGGCATTTCGACTATGTAGGTTCCCTAGCGGACACTCGGATTATGTAGGTTCCCTTCTTGCACTTGGAGTATGTAGGTTACTAGCGGGCATTTGGACTATGTAGGTTACCTCGCGGGCACTTGGACTATGTAGGTTAACTAGCGGGCACTTGGATTATCTAGGTTACCTAGCGGGCAATTAGACTATGTAGGTTAACTAGCAGGCACTTGGACTATCTAGGTTACCTAGCGGGCACATGGACTATGTACGTTTCCTAGTGGGCACTTGGACTATCTATGTTAACTAGCAGGTACATGGACTATGTAGGTTCCCTATCGGGCAATTAGACTATGTGGGTTACATAGCGGGCACTTGGACTATGTAGGTTCCCTAGCAGGCACTTGGACTATGTAGGTTACCTAATGGGCCCTTGGACTATATAAGTTACCTAGAGGACTCTTGGACTATTTAGGTTAACTAACGGACATTTGGACGATCTAGGTTTACTAGCGGGCACTTGAACTATCTAGGTTACATAGCGGGCCCTTGGACTATGTAGGTTAACTAGCGTGCACTTGGACTATGTACACACCCTAGCGGGCACTGGGACTCTCTACGTTACCTAGAAGACACTTGGACTATGTACGTCCCCTAGTGGGCACTTGGACTATCTATGTTACCTAACGGGCAATAGGACTATCTAGGTTACCTAGTGGCACTTGGACTATCTAGGTTACCTAGCGGGCACTTGGCCTATGTAGGTCAACTAGCGGGACCTTGGACTATCTAGGTGAGCTTGCGGGCACTTTTACTATGTAGGTTAACTAGAGGGCACTTGGACTATGTAGGTTAACTAGCGGGCACTTGCACCATCTAGGTTAACTAGCGGGCACTTGGACAATATAGGTTACCTAGCGGGCACTTGGCCTATGTAGGTCAACTAGCGGGACCTTGGACTATCTAGGTGAGCTTACGGGCACTTGTACTATGTAGGTTAACTAGAGGGCACTTGGACTATGTAGGTTAACTAGCGGGCACTTGGACTATATAGGTTAACTAGCGGGCACTTGGATTAGCTAGGTTACCCTGCGGGCACTTGAACCATGTAGGTTAACTAGTTGGCCCTTGGACTATCTTGGTTAGCTAACGGGCACTTGGACTTGTAGGTTACCTAGCGTTCACTTGGACTCTCTAGGCTCCCTATCGGGCACTTTGACTATGTAGGTTAACAAGCGGGCACTTGGACTATCTAGGTTCCCTAGCGGGCACTTGGTCTATGTACATACCCTAGCGGTCACTTGTACTATCTAGGTTACCTAGCGGGCACTTGGATTATGTACGTTCCCTAGTGGGCACCTGGACTATCTAGGTTAACTAACGGGCACTAGGACTATCTAGGTTAACTAGCGGGCACATGGTCTATCTAGGTTACTTGGCGGGCACTTGGACTATGTAGGTCAACTAGTGGGCCCTTGGACTATCTAGGTTAGCTAACGGGAACTTGGATTTTGTAAGTTAACTAGCGGGCACTTGGACTATGTAGGTTAACTAGCAGACACTTGGACTATGTAGGTTAACTGGCGGACACTTGGACGATCTAGGTTAACTAGCGGGCCCTTACACTATGTAGATTAACTAGCGGGCCCTTGGACTATGTGGGTACCCTAGCGGGCATTTGGACTATCTAGGTTACCTAACGGGCATTTCGACTATGTAGGTTCCCTAGCGGGCACTTGGATTATGTAGGTTCCCTTCTTGCACTTGGAGTATGTAGGTTACTAGCGGGCATTTGGACTATGTAGGTTACCTCGCGGGCACTTGGACTATGTAGGTTAACTAGCGGGCACTTGGATTATCTAGGTTACCTAGCAGGCAATTAGACTATGTAGGTTAACTAGCAGGCACTTGGACTATCTAGGTTTCCTAGGGGGCACATGGACTATGTACGTTTCATAGCGGGCACTTGGACTATCTATGTTAACTAGCAGGTACATGGACTATGTAGGTTCCCTATCATGCATTTAGACCATGTGGGTTACATAGCGGGCACGTGGACTATGTAGGTTCCCTAGCGGGCACTTGGACTATGTAGGTTACCTAGTGGGCCCTTGGACTATGTAGGTTACCTAACGGGCACTTGGACTATATAAGTTACCTAGAGGGCTCTTGGACTATGTAGGTTAACTAGCGGACACTTGGACTATGTAGGTTAACTAGCGGACACTTGGACAATCTAGGTTAACTAGCGGGCCCTTACACAATGAAGATTTACTAGCGGGCCCTTGGACCATGTGGGTACCCTAGCGGGCATTTGGACTATCTAGGTTACCTAACGGGCATTTCGACTATGTAGGTTCCCTAGCGGGCACTTGGATTATGTAGGTTCCCTTCTTGCACGTGGAGTATGTAGGTTACTAGCTGGCATTTGGTCTATGTAGGTTACCTCGCGGGCACTTGGACTATGTAGGTTAACTAGCGGGCACTTGGATTATCTAGGTTACCCAGCGGGCACTTAGACTATGTAGGTTAACTAGCAGGCACTTGGACTATCTAGGTTACCTAGCGGGCACATGGACTATGTAGGTTCCCTATCGGGCAATTAGACTATATGGGTTACATAGCAGGCTCTTGGACTATGTAGGTTAACTAGCGGACACTTGGACTATGTAGGTTAACTAGCGGACACTTGGACGATCTAGGTTAACTAGCGGGCCCTTACACTATGAAGATTTACTAGCGGGCCCTTGGACTATGTGGGTACCCTAGCGGGCATTTGGACTATCTAGGTTACCTAACGGGCATTTCGACTATGTAGGTTCCCTAGCGGACACTTGGATTATGTAGGTTCCCTTCTTGCACTTGGAGTATGTAGGTTACTAGCGGGCATTTGGACTATGTAGGTTACCTCGCGGGCACTTGGACTATGTAGGTTAACTAGCGGGCACTTGGATTATCTAGGTTACCTAGCGGGCACTTGGACTATGTAGGTTATCTAGCGGGCACTTGGACTATCTAGGTTACCTAGCGGGCACATGGACTATGTACGTTTCCTAGCGGGCACTTGGACTATCTTTGTTAACTAGCAGGTACATGGACTATGTAGGTTCCCTATCGGGCAATTAGACTATGTGGGTTACATAGCGGGCACTTGGACTATGTAGGTTACCTAACGGGCAATTGGACTATATAAGTTACCTAGAGGACTCTTGGACTATTTAGGTTAACTAACGGACACTTCGACGATCTAGGTTTACTAGCGGGCACTTGAACTATCTAGGTTACATAGCGGGCCCTTGGACTATGTAGGTTAACTAGCGGGCACTTGGACTATGTACACACCCTAGCGGGCACTGGGACTCTCTACGTTACCTAGAAGACACTTGGACTATGTACGTCCCCTAGTGGGCACTTGGACTATCTATGTTACCTAACGGGCAATAGGACTATCTAGGTTACCTAGTGGCACTTGGACTATCTAGGTTACCTAGCGGGCACTTGGCCTATGTAGGTCAACTAGCGGGACCTTGGACTACCTAGGTGAGCTTATGGGCACTTGTACTATGTAGGTTAACTAGAGGGCACTTGGACTATGTAGGTTAACTAGCGGGCACTTGCACCATCTAGGTTAACTAGCGGGCACTAGGACTATATAGGTTAACTAGCGGGCACTTGGATTAGCTAGGTTACCCTGCGGGCACTTGAACCATGTAGGTTAACTAGTTGGCCCTTGGATTATCTAGGTTAGCTAACGGGCACTTGGACTTGTAGGTTACCTAGCGTTCACTTGGACTACCTAGGCTCCCTATCGGGCACTTTGACTATGTAGGTTCACAAGCGGGCACTTGGACTATCTAGGTTCCCTAGCGGGCACTTGGTCTATGTACATACCCTATCGGGCAATTAGACTATGTGGGTTACATAGCAGGCACTTGGACTATGTAGGTTCCCTAGGGGGCACTTGGACTATGTAGGTTAACTAGCGTGCACTTGGACTATGTACACACCCTAGCGGGCACTGGGACTCTCTACGTTACCTAGAAACACTTGGACTATGTACGTCCCCTAGTGGGCACTTGGACTATCTAGGTTCCCTAGCGGGTACTTGGTCTATGTACATACCCTAGCGGTCACTTGTACTATCTAGGTTACCTAGCGGGCACTTGGACTATGTACGTTCCCTAGTGGGTACCTGGACTATCTAGGTTAACTAGCGGGCACATGGTCTATCAAGGTTACTTGGCGGGCACTTGGACTATGTAGGTTAACTAGCGGACCCTTGGACTATCTAGGTTAGCTAACGGGAACTTGGATTATGTAAGTTATCTAGCGGGCACGTGGACTAGGTAGGTTAACTAGCGGACACTTGGACTATGTAGGTTAACTGGCGGACACTTGGACGATCTAGGTTAACTAGCGGGCCCTTACACTATGTAGATTAACTAGCGGGCCCTTGGACTATGTAGATACCCTAGCGGGCATTTGGACTATCTAGGTTACCTAACGGGCATTTCGACTATGTAGGTTGCCTAGCGGGCACTTGGATTATGTAGGTTCCCTTCTTGCACTTGGAGTATGTAGGTTACTAGCGGGAATTTGGAATATGTAGGTTACCTCGCGGGCACTTGGACTATGTAGGTTAACTAGCGGGCACTTGGATTATCTAGGTTACCTAGCGGGCACTTTGACTATGTAGGTTAACTAGCAGGCACTTGGACTATCTAGGTTACCTAGCGGGCACATGGACTATGTAGGTTCCCTATCGGGCAATTAGACTATATGGGTTACATAGCAGGCACTTGGACTATGTAGGTTCCCTAGCGGGCACTTGGACTACGTAGGTTACCTAGCGGGCCCTTGGACTATGTAGGTTACCTAACGGGCACTTGGACTATATAAGTTACCTAGAGGGCTCTTGGACTATGTAGGTTAACTAGCGGACACTTGGACTATGTAGGTTAACTAGCGGACACTTGGACGATCTAGGTTAACTAGCGGGCCCTTACACTATGAAGATTTACTAGCGGGCCCTTGGACTATGTGGGTACCCTAGCGGGCATTTGGACTATCTAGGTTACCTAACGGGCATTTCGACTATGTAGGTTCCCTAGCGGACACTTGGATTATGTAGGTTCCCTTCTTGCACGTGGAGTATGTAGGTTACTAGCGGGCATTTGGACTATGTAGGTTACCTCGCGGGCACTTGGACTATGTAGGTTAACTAACGGGCACTTGGATTATCTAGGTTACCTAGCGGGCCCTTAGACTATGTAGGTTAACTAGCAGGCACTTGGACTATCTAGGTTACCTAGCGGGCACATGGACTATGTACGTTTCCTAGCGGGCACTTGGACTATCTATGTTAACTAGCGGGCACATGGACTATGTAGGTTCCCTATCGGGCAATTAGACTATATGGGTTACATAGCAGGCACTTGGACTATGTAGGTTCCCTAGCGGGCACTTGGACTACGTAGGTTACCTAGCGGGCCCTTGGACTATGTAGGTTACCTAACTGGCACTTGGACTATATAAGTTACCTAGAGGGCTCTTGGACTATGTAGGTTAACTAGCGGACACTTGGACTATGTAGGTTAACTAGCGGACACTTGGACGATCTAGGTTAACTAGCGGGCCCTTACACTATGAAGATTTACTAGCGGGCCCTTGGACTATGTGGGTACCCTAGCGGGCATTTGGACTATCTAGGTTACCTAACGGGCATTTCGACTATGTAGGTTCCCTAGCGGACACTTGGATTATGTAGGTTCCCTTCTTGCACTTGGAGTATGTAGGTTACTAGCGGGCATTTGGACTATGTAGGTTACCTCGCGGGCACTTGGACTATGTAGGTTAACTAGCGGGCACTTGGATTATCTAGGTTACCTAGCGGGCACTTAGACTATGTAGGTTAACTAGCAGGCACTTGGACTATCTAGGTTACCTAGCGGGCACATGGACTATGTACGTTTCCTAGTGGGCACTTGGACTATCTATGTTAACTAGCAGGTACATGGACTATGTAGGTTCCCTATCGGGCAATTAGACTATGTGAGTTACATAGCGGGCACTTGGACTATGTAGGTTACCTAACGGGCACTTGGACTATATAAGTTACCTAGAGGACTCTTGGACTATTTAGGTTAACTAACGGACATTTGGACGATCTAGGTTTACTAGCGGGCACTTGAACTATCTAGGTTACATAGCGGGCCCTTGGACTATGTAGGTTAACTAGCGTGCACTTGGACTATGTACACACCCTAGCGGGCACTGGGACTCTCTACGTTACCTAGAAGACACTTGGACTATGTACGTCCCCTAGTGGGCACTTGGACTATCTATGTTACCTAACGGGCAATAGGACTATCTAGGTTACCTAGTGGCACTTGGACTATCTAGGTTACCTAGCGGGCACTTGGCCTATGTAGGTCAACTAGAGGGACCTTGGACTATCTAGGTGAGCTTGCGGGCACTTTTACTATGTAGGTTAACTAGAGGGCACTTGGACTATGTAGGTTAACTAGCGGGCACTTGCACCATCTAGGTTAACTAGCGGGCACTTGGACTATATAGGTTAACTAGCGGGCACTTGGATTAGCTAGGTTAACCTGAGGGCACTTGAACCATGTAGGTTAACTAGTTGGCCCTTGGACTATCTAGGTTAGCTAACGGACACTTGGACTTGTAAGTTACCTAGCGGGCACTTGGACTATCTAGGCTCCCTATCGGGCACTTTGACTATGTAGGTTAACAAGCGGGCACTTGGACTATCTAGGTTCCCTAGCGGGTACTTGGTCTATGTACATACCCTAGCGGTCACTTGTTCTATCTAGGTTACCTAGCGGGCACTTGGACTATGTACGTTCCCTAGTGGGCACCTGGACTATCTAGGTTAACTAACGGGCACTAGGACTATCTAGGTTAACTAGCGGGCACATGGTCTATCTAGGTTACTTGGCGGGCACTTGGACTATGTAGGTCAACTAGCGGGACCTTGGACTATCTAGGTGAGCTTACGGGCACTTGTACTATGTAGGTTAACTAGAGGGCACTTGGACTATGTAGGTTAACTAGCGGGCACTTGCACCATCTAGGTTAACTAGCGGGCACTTGGACTATATAGGTTAACTAGCGGGCACTTGGATTAGCTAGGTTACCCTGCGGGCACTTGAACCATGTAGGTTAACTAGTTGGCCCTTGGACTATCTAGGTTAGCTAACGGGCACTTGGACTTGTAGGTTACCTAGCGGGCACTTGGACTATCTAGGCTCCCTATCGGGCACTTTGACTATGTAGGTTAACAAGCGGGCACTTGGACTATCTAGGTTCCCTAGCGGGTACTTGGTCTATGTACATACCCTAGCGGTCACTTGTACTATCTAGGTTACCTAGCGGGCACTTGGACTATGTACGTTCCCTAGTGGGCACCTGGACTATCTAGGTTAACTAACGGGCACTAGGACTATCTAGGTTAACTAGCGGGCACATGGTCTATCTAGGTTACTTGGCGGGCACTTGGACTATGTAGGTCAACTAGCGGACCCTTGGACTATCTAGGTTAGCTAACGGGAACTTGGATTATGTAAGTTAACTAGCGGGCACGTGGACTAGGTAGGTTAACTAGCGGACACTTGGACTATGTAGGTTAACTGGCGGACACTTGGACGATCTAGGTTAACTAGCGGGCCCTTACACTATGTAGATTAACTAGCGGGCCCTTGGACTATGTGGGTACCCTAGCGGGCATTTGGACTATCTAGGTTACCTAACGGGCATTTCGACTATGTAGGTTGCCTAGCGGGCACTTGGATTATGTAGGTTCCCTTCTTGCACTTGGAGTATGTAGGCTACTAGCGGGAATTTGGACTATGTAGGTTACCTCGCGGGCACTTGGACTATGTAGGTTAACTAGCGGGCACTTGGATTATCTAGGTTACCTAGCGGGCACTTTGACTATGTAGGTTAACTAGCAGGCACTTGGACTATCTAGGTTACCTAGCGGGCACATGGACTATGTACGTTTCCTAGCGGGCACTTGGACTATCTATGTTAACTAGCGGGCACATGGACTATGTAGGTTCCCTATCGGGCAATTAGACTATATGGGTTACATAGCAGGCACTTGGACTATGTAGGTTCCCTAGCGGGCACTTGGACTACGTAGGTTACCTAGCGGGCCCTTGGACTATGTAGGTTACCTAACGGGCACTTGGACTATATAAGTTACCTAGAGGGCTCTTGGACTATGTAGGTTAACTAGCGGACACTTGGACTATGTAGGTTAACTAGCGGACACTTGGACGATCTAGGTTAACTAGCGGGCCCTTACACTATGAAGATTTACTAGCGGGCCCTTGGACTATGTGGGTACCCTAGCGGGCATTTGGACTGTCTAGGTTACCTAACGGGCATTTCGACTATGTAGGTTCCCTAGCGGACACTTGGATTATGTAGGTTCCCTTCTTGCACTTGGAGTATGTAGGTTACTAGCGGGCATTTGGACTATGTAGGTTACCTCGCGGGCACTTGGACTATGTAGGTTAACTAGCGGGCACTTGGATTATCTAGGTTACCTAGCGGGCACTTAGACTATGTAGGTTAACTAGCAGGCACTTGGACTATCTAGGTTACCTAGCGGGCACATGGACTATGTACGTTTCCTAGTGGGCACTTGGACTATCTATGTTAACTAGCAGGTACATGGACTATGTAGGTTCCCTATTGGGCAATTTGACTATGTGGGTTACATAGCGGGCACTTGGACTATGTAGGTTCCCTAGCAGGCACTTGGACTATGTAGGTTACCTAACGGGCCCTTGGACTATATAAGTTACCTAGAGGACTCTTGGACTATTTAGGTTAACTAACGGACATTTGGACGATCTAGGTTTACTAGCGGGCACTTGAACTATCTAGGTTACATAGCGGGCCCTTGGACTATGTAGGTTAACTAGCGTGCACTTGGACTATGTACACACCCTAGCGGGCACTGGGACTCTCTACGTTACCTAGAAGACACTTGGACTATGTACGTCCCCTAGTGGGCACTTGGACTATCTATGTTACCTAACGGGCAATAGGACTATCTAGGTTACCTAGTGGCACTTGGACTATCTAGGTTACCTAGCGGGCACTTGGCCTATGTAGGTCAACTAGAGGGACCTTGGACTATCTAGGTGAGCTTGCGGGCACTTTTACTATGTAGGTTAACTAGAGGGCACTTGGACTATGTAGGTTAACTAGCGGGCACTTGCACCATCTAGGTTAACTAGCGGGCACTTGGACTATATAGGTTAACTAGCGGGCACTTGGATTAGCTAGGTTAACCTGAGGGCACTTGAACCATGTAGGTTAACTAGTTGGCCCTTGGACTATCTAGGTTAGCTAACGGACACTTGGACTTGTAGGTTACCTAGCGGGCACTTGGACTATCTAGGCTCCCTATCGGGCACTTTGACTATGTAGGTTAACAAGCGGGCACTTGGACTATCTAGGTTCCCTAGCGGGTACTTGGTCTATGTACATACCCTAGCGGTCACTTGTTCTATCTAGGTTACCTAGCGGGCACTTGGACTATGTACGTTCCCTAGTGGGCACCTGGACTATCTAGGTTAACTAACGGGCACTAGGACTATCTAGGTTAACTAGCGGGCACATGGTCTATCTAGGTTACTTGGCGGGCACTTGGACTATGTAGGTCAACTAGCGGGACCTTGGACTATCTAGGTGAGCTTACGGGCACTTGTACTATGTAGGTTAACTAGAGGGCACTTGGACTATGTAGGTTAACTAGCGGGCACTTGCACCATCTAGGTTAACTAGCGGACACTTGGACGATCTAGGTTAACTAGCGGGCATTTGGAATATCTAGGTTAACTAGGGGGCCCTTGGACTATGTAGGTTAACTAGCGGGCACTTGGACTATCTAGGTTAGCTAACAGAAACATGGACTATCTAGGTTACCTAGCGGGCACCAGGACTATGTAGGTTACCTAGCGGTCACTTGGAGTATCTAGGCTACCTAACGGGCACTTGGACTACGTAGGTTAACTAGCGGACACTTGGACGATCTAGGTTAACTAGTGGGCATTTGGAATATCTAGGTTAACTAGGGGGCCCTTGGACTATGTAGGTTAACTAGCGGGCACTTGGATGATCTAGTTTAACTAGAAGGCACTTGGACTATCTAGGTTAACTAGCGGGCACTTGGACTATCTAGGTTACCTAGCGGGCACTGGGTCTATGTACATACCCTAGCCGGCACTTGGACTCTCTGGGTTACCTAGAAGGCACTTGGAATATGTACGTCCCCTAGTGGGCACTTGGACTATCTAGGTTACCTAGCGGGCATTTGGACTATGTAGGTCAACTAGCGGGCCCTTGGACTATCTAGGTTAGCTAACGGGCAATTTGTATTATGTAGGTTAACTAACGGGCACTTGTACTATGTAGGTTAACTAGCGGGCACTAGGACTGTCTAGGTTACCCAGCGGGCACTTGGATTATCTAGGTTAACGAACGGGCACTTGGACTATGTAGGTTACATAGCCGTCACTTGGACTATCTAGGTTAGCTAACAGGCACTTGGACTATCTAGGTTCCCTAGCGGGCACTTGTACTATCTAGGTTACCTAGCTGGCACTTGGATTATGTAGGTTCCCTAGCGGGCACTTAGACTATGTAGGTTTCCTTGCGGGCATTTGGACTATGTAGGTTACCTAGCGAGCACTTGGACTATGTAGGTTCCCTAACGGGCACTTGGACTATGTAGGTTCCCTAGCGGTCACGTGGACTATGTACGCTCTCTAGAAGGCACTTGGCCTATGTAGGTTACCTATCGGGCACTTTGACTATGTAGGTTAACTAGCGGGCACTTGCACTATCCAGGTTACGAAGCGGGCAATTGGACTATCGAGGTTAACGAACGGACACTTGGACTATGTAGGTAACCTAGCGGGTACTTGTACTGTCTATGTTACATAGTGGGCACTTGGACTATCTAGGTTAACGAACGGGCACTTGGACTATGTAGGTTAGCTAACAGGCACTTGGACAATCTAGGTTAGGTAACGGGCTCTTGGACTATCTAGGTTACCTAGTGGGAACTTGGACTATGTTGGTTACCTAGCGGCCACTTTGACTATCTTGGTTACCTAGCGGACACTTGGACTATGTAGGTTAATTAGCGGACACTTGGACGAACTAGGTTAACGAGCGGGCCCTTGGACTATGTAGGTTACTTAGCGGACACTTGGACTATCTAGGTTAGCTAACAGGAACTTGGACTATCTAGTATACCTAGTGGACACTTTGACTATGTAGGTTACCTAGCAGTCACTTGGACTATCTAGGGTAGCTAACGGGTACTAGGGCTATCTAGGTTACCTAGCGGGCACTTGGTCTATATAGGTCAACTAGCGGGCCATTGGACTCTCTAGGTTAGCTAACGGGCACTTGGACTATCTAAGTTACCTAACGGGCACTTGGATTATGTAGGTTCCCTAGCGGGCACTTAGACTATGTAGGTTACCTTGCGGGCACTTTGACTATCTTGGTTATCTAGCGAGCACTTGGACTATGTAGGTTAACTAGAGGACACTTGGACGAACTAGGTTAACGAGCGGGCACTTTGACTATCTTGGTTACCTAGCGGGCACTTGGACTATGCAGGTTAACTAGCAGACACTTGGACGAACTAGGTTAACGAGTGGACCCTTGGAATATGTAGGTTTCCTAGCGGGCACTTGGACTATCTAGGTTACCTAGCGGGCACTTGGCCTATGTAGGTCAACTAGCGGGACCTTGGACTATCTAGGTGAGCTTGCGGGCACTTTTACTATGTAGGTTAACTAGAGGGCACTTGGACTATGTAGGTTAACTAGCGGGCACTTGCACCATCTAGGTTAACTAGCGGGCACTTGGACTATATAGGTTAACTAGCGGGCACTTGGATTAGCTAGGTTAACCTGAGGGCACTTGAACCATGTAGGTTAACTAGTTGGCCCTTGGACTATCTAGGTTAGCTAACGGACACTTGGACTTGTAGGTTACCTAGCGGGCACTTGGACTATCTAGGCTCCCTATCGGGCACTTTGACTATGTAGGTTAACAAGCGGGCACTTGGACTATCTAGGTTCCCTAGCGGGTACTTGGTCTATGTACATACCCTAGCGGTCACTTGTTCTATCTAGGTTACCTAGCGGGCACTTGGACTATGTACGTTCCCTAGTGGGCACCTGGACTATCTAGGTTAACTAACGGGCACTAGGACTATCTAGGTTAACTAGCGGGCACATGGTCTATCTAGGTTACTTGGCGGGCACTTGGACTATGTAGGTCAACTAGCGGGACCTTGGACTATCTAGGTGAGCTTACGGGCACTTGTACTATGTAGGTTAACTAGAGGGCACTTGGACTATGTAGGTTAACTAGCGGGCACTTGCACCATCTAGGTTAACTAGCGGACACTTGGACGATCTAGGTTAACTAGCGGGCATTTGGAATATCTAGGTTAACTAGGGGGCCCTTGGACTATGTAGGTTAACTAGCGGGCACTTGGACTATCTAGGTTAGCTAACAGAAACATGGACTATCTAGGTTACCTAGCGGGCACCAGGACTATGTAGGTTACCTAGCGGTCACTTGGAGTATCTAGGCTACCTAACGGGCACTTGGACTACGTAGGTTAACTAGCGGACACTTGGACGATCTAGGTTAACTAGTGGGCATTTGGAATATCTAGGTTAACTAGGGGGCCCTTGGACTATGTAGGTTAACTAGCGGGCACTTGGATGATCTAGTTTAACTAGAAGGCACTTGGACTATCTAGGTTAACTAGCGGGCACTTGGACTATCTAGGTTACCTAGCGGGCACTGGGTCTATGTACATACCCTAGCCGGCACTTGGACTCTCTGGGTTACCTAGAAGGCACTTGGAATATGTACGTCCCCTAGTGGGCACTTGGACTATCTAGGTTACCTAGCGGGCATTTGGACTATGTAGGTCAACTAGCGGGCCCTTGGACTATCTAGGTTAGCTAACGGGCAATTTGTATTATGTAGGTTAACTAACGGGCACTTGTACTATGTAGGTTAACTAGCGGGCACTAGGACTGTCTAGGTTACCCAGCGGGCACTTGGATTATCTAGGTTAACGAACGGGCACTTGGACTATGTAGGTTACATAGCCGTCACTTGGACTATCTAGGTTAGCTAACAGGCACTTGGACTATCTAGGTTCCCTAGCGGGCACTTGTACTATCTAGGTTACCTAGCTGGCACTTGGATTATGTAGGTTCCCTAGCGGGCACTTAGACTATGTAGGTTTCCTTGCGGGCATTTGGACTATGTAGGTTACCTAGCGAGCACTTGGACTATGTAGGTTCCCTAACGGGCACTTGGACTATGTAGGTTCCCTAGCGGTCACGTGGACTATGTACGCTCTCTAGAAGGCACTTGGCCTATGTAGGTTACCTATCGGGCACTTTGACTATGTAGGTTAACTAGCGGGCACTTGCACTATCCAGGTTACGAAGCGGGCAATTGGACTATCGAGGTTAACGAACGGACACTTGGACTATGTAGGTAACCTAGCGGGTACTTGTACTGTCTATGTTACATAGTGGGCACTTGGACTATCTAGGTTAACGAACGGGCACTTGGACTATGTAGGTTAGCTAACAGGCACTTGGACAATCTAGGTTAGGTAACGGGCTCTTGGACTATCTAGGTTACCTAGTGGGAACTTGGACTATGTTGGTTACCTAGCGGCCACTTTGACTATCTTGGTTACCTAGCGGACACTTGGACTATGTAGGTTAATTAGCGGACACTTGGACGAACTAGGTTAACGAGCGGGCCCTTGGACTATGTAGGTTACTTAGCGGACACTTGGACTATCTAGGTTAGCTAACAGGAACTTGGACTATCTAGTATACCTAGTGGACACTTTGACTATGTAGGTTACCTAGCAGTCACTTGGACTATCTAGGGTAGCTAACGGGTACTAGGGCTATCTAGGTTACCTAGCGGGCACTTGGTCTATATAGGTCAACTAGCGGGCCATTGGACTCTCTAGGTTAGCTAACGGGCACTTGGACTATCTAAGTTACCTAACGGGCACTTGGATTATGTAGGTTCCCTAGCGGGCACTTAGACTATGTAGGTTACCTTGCGGGCACTTTGACTATCTTGGTTATCTAGCGAGCACTTGGACTATGTAGGTTAACTAGAGGACACTTGGACGAACTAGGTTAACGAGCGGGCACTTTGACTATCTTGGTTACCTAGCGGGCACTTGGACTATGCAGGTTAACTAGCAGACACTTGGACGAACTAGGTTAACGAGTGGACCCTTGGAATATGTAGGTTTCCTAGCGGGCACTTGGACTATCTAGGTTAGCAAACAGGTACTTGGACTATCTAGGTTACCTAGCGGGCATTTTGACTATGTAGATTACCTAGCGGGCACTAGGACTATCTAGGTTAGCTAACGGTCACTTGGAGTATCTAGGTTACCTAGCGGGCACTTGGTCTATATAGGTCAACTAGCGGGACATTGGACTCTCTAGGTTAGCTAACGGGCACTTGGACTATCTAAGTTACCTAACGGGCACTTGGATTATGTAGGTTCCCTAGCGGGCACTTAGACTATGTAGGTTACCTTGCGGGCACTTTGACTATCTTGGTTATCTAGCGAGCACTTGGACTATGTAGGTTAACTAGAGGACACTTGGACGAACTAGGTTAACGAGCGGGCACTTTGACTATCTTGGTTACCTAGCGGGCACTTGGACTATGCAGGTTAACTAGCAGAGAGTTGGACGAACTAGCTTAACGAGTGGGCCCTTGGACTATGTAGGTTACCTAGCGGGCACTTGGACTATCTAGGTTAGCAAACAGGTACTTGGACTATCTAGGTTACCTAGCGGGCATTTTGACTATGTAGATTACCTAGCGGGCACTAGGACTATCTAGGTTAGCTAACGGTCACTTGGAGTATCTAGGTTACCTAGCGGGCAGTTGGACTATGTAGGTTACCTAGCGGGCACTTGGACTATCTAGGTTACCTATCGGGCACTTGGACTATGCAGGTAACCTTGCGGGCACTTGGACAGTCTAGGTTACCTAGCGGGCACTTGGACTTGTATGTTAATGAACGGGCACTTGGACTATGTAGGGTGCCTAGCGGGCACTTGGACTATCTAGGTTAGCTAACGGGCAATTGGATTATCTAAGTTACCTTGCGGGCACTTGAACTATGTAGGTTACCTAGCGGGCACTTGGACTATCTAGGTTACCTAAAGGGCACTTGGAAAATATAGGTTAACTAGCGGGCACTTGGACTACCTTGGTTAACTGGCAGACACTTGGACTATCTAGGTTAACTAGCGAACACTTGGACGATGCAGGTTCCCTAGCGGGCACTTGGACTATCTAGGTTCCCTAACGGGCACTTGGACTATGTAGGTTCCCTAGCGGGCACTTGTAGTATGTACGTTACTTAGCGGACACTAGGACTAAGTTGGTTCCTTATCGGGCACTTGGACTATGTAGGTTAACTAGCGGGCCCTTGGACTACGTAGGTTACCTAGCGGGCACTTGGACTATCTAGGTTACCTAGCGGACACTTGGACTATGTACACACCCTAGCGGGCACATGGACTATCTACATTACCTAGAAGACACTTGGACTATGTACGTCCCCTAGTGGGCACTTGGACTATCTATGTTACCTAACGGGCAATAGGACTATCTAGGTTACCTAGTGGCACTTGGACTATCTAGGTTACCTAGCGGGCACTTGGCCTATGTAGGTCAACTAGCGGGACCTTGGACTATCTAGGTGAGCTTGCGGGCACTTTTACTATGTAGGTTAACTAGAGGGCACTTGGACTATGTAGGTTAACTAGCGGGCACTTGCACCATCTAGGTTAACTAGCGGGCACTTGGACAATATATGTTAACTAGCGGGCACTTGGATTAGCTAGGTTAACCTGAGGGCACTTGAACCATGTAGGTTAACTAGTTGGCCCTTGGACTATCTAGGTTAGCTAACGGACACTTGGACTTCTAGGTTACCTAGCGGGCCCTTGGACTATCTAGGCTCCCTATCGGGCACTTTGACTATGTAGGTTAACAAGCGGGCACTTGGACTATCTAGGTTCCCTAGCGGGTACTTGGTCTATGTACATACCCTAGCGGTCACTTGTTCTATCTAGGTTACCTAGCGGGCACTTGGACTATGTACGTTCCCTAGTGGGCACCTGGACTATCTAGGTTAACTAACGGGCACTAGGACTATCTAGGTTAACTAGCGGGCACATGGTCTATCGAGGTTACTTGGCGGGCACTTGGACTATGTAGGTCAACTAGCGGGACCTTGGACTATCTAGGTGAGCTTACGGGCACTTGTACTATGTAGGTTAACTAGAGGGCACTTGGACTATGTAGGTTAACTAGCGGGCACTTGCACCATCTAGGTTAACTAGCGGGCACTTGGACTATATAGGTTAACTAGCGGGCACTTGGATTAGCTAGGTTACCCTGCGGGCACTTGAACCATGTAGGTTAACTAGTTGGCCCTTGGACTATCTAGGTTAGCTAACGGGCACTTGGACTTGTAGGTTACCTAGCGGGCACTTGGACTATCTAGGCTCCCTATCGGGCACTTTGACTATGTAGGTTAACAAGCGGGTACTTGGACTATCTAGGTTCCCTAGCGGGTACTTGGTCTATGTACATACCCTAGCGGTCACTTGTACTATCTAGGTTACCTAGCGGGCACTTGGACTATGTACGTTCCCTAGTGGGCACCTGGACTATCTAGGTTAACTAACGGGCACTAGGACTATCTAGGTTAACTAGCGGGCACATGCACCATCTAGGTTAACTAGCGGGCACTTGGACTATATAGGTTAACTAGCGGGCACTTGGATTAGCTAGGTTACCCTGCGGGCACTTGAACCATGTAGGTTAACTAGTTGGCCCTTGGACTATCTAGGTTAGCTAACGGGCACTTGGACTTGTAGGTTACCTAGCGGGCACTTGGACTATCTAGGCTCCCTATCGGGCACTTTGACTATGTAGGTTAACAAGCGGGCACTTGGACTATCTAGGTTCCCTAGCGGGTACTTGGTCTATGTACATACCCTAGCGGTCACTTGTACTATCTAGGTTACCTAGCGGGCACTTGGACTATGTACGTTCCCTAGTGGGCACCTGGACTATCTAAGTTAACTAACGGGCACTAGGACTATCTAGGTTAACTAGCGGGCACATGGTCTATCTAGGTTACTTGGCGGGCACTTGGACTATGTAGGTCAACTAGCGGACCCTTGGACTATCTAGGTTAGCTAACGGGAACTTGGATTATGTAAGTTAACTAGCGGGCACGTGGACTAGGTAGGTTAACTAGCGGACACTTGGACTATGTAGGTTAACTGGCGGACACTTGGACGATCTAGGTTAACTAGCGGGCCCTTACACTATGTAGATTAACTAGCGGGCCCTTGGACTATGTGGGTACCCTAGCGGGCATTTGGACTATCTAGGTTACCTAACGGGCATTTCGACTATGTAGGTTGCCTAGCGGGCACTTGGATTATGTAGGTTCCCTTCTTGCACTTGGAGTATGTAGGTTACTAGCGGGAATTTGGACTATGTAGGTTACCTCGCGGGCGCTTGGACTATGTAGGTTAACTAGCGGACACTTGGATTATCTAGGTTACCTAGCGGGCACTTTGACTATGTAGGTTAACTAGCAGGCACTTGGACTATCTAGGTTACCTAGCGGGCACATGGACTATGTACGTTTCCTAGCGGGCACTTGGACTATCTATGTTAACTAGCGGGCACATGGACTATGTAGGTTCCCTATCGGGCAATTAGACTATATGGGTTACATAGCAGGCACTTGGACTATGTAGGTTCCCTAGCGGGCACTTGGACTACGTAGGTTACCTAGCGGGCCCTTGGACTATGTAGGTTACCTAACGGGCACTTGGACTATATAAGTTACCTAGAGGGCTCTTGGACTATGTAGGTTAACTAGCGGACACTTGGACTATGTAGGTTAACTAGCGGACACTTGGACGATCTAGGTTAACTAGCGGGCCCTTACACTATGAAGATTTACTAGCGGGCCCTTGGACTATGTGGGTACCCTAGCGGGCATTTGGACTATCTAGGTTACCTAACGGGCATTTCGACTATGTAGGTTCCCTAGCGGACACTTGGATTATGTAGGTTCCCTTCTTGCACTTGGAGTATGTAGGTTACTAGCGGGCATTTGGACTATGTAGGTTACCTCGCGGGCACTTGGACTATGTAGGTTAACTAGCGGGCACTTGGATTATCTAGGTTACCTAGCGGGCACTTAGACTATGTAGGTTAACTAGCAGGCACTTGGACTATCTAGGTTACCTAGCGGGCACATGGACTATGTACGTTTCCTAGTGGGCACTTGGACTATCGATGTTAACTAGCAGGTACATGGACTATGTAGGTTCCCTATCGGGCAATTAGACTATGTGAGTTACATAGCGGGCACTTGGACTATGTAGGTTACCTAGCAGGCACTTGGACTATGTAGGTTACCTAACGGGCACTTGGACTATATAAGTTACCTAGAGGACTCTTGGACTATTTAGGTTAACTAACGGACATTTGGACGATCTAGGTTTACTAGCGGGCACTTGAACTATCTAGGTTACATAGCGGGCCCTTGGACTATGTAGGTTAACTAGCGTGCACTTGGACTATGTACACACCCTAGCGGGCACTGGGACTCTCTACGTTACCTAGAAGACACTTGGACTATGTACGTCCCCTAGTGGGCACTTGGACTATCTATGTTACCTAACGGGCAATAGGACTATCTAGGTTACCTAGTGGCACTTGGACTATCTAGGTTACCTAGCGGGCACTTGGCCTATGTAGGTCAACTAGCGGGACCTTGGACTATCTAGGTGAGCTTGCGGGCACTTTTACTATGTAGGTTAACTAGAGGGCACTTGGACTATGTAGGTTAACTAGCGGGCACTTGCACCATCTAGGTTAACTAGCGGGCACTTGGACTATATAGGTTAACTAGCGGGCACTTGGATTAGCTAGGTTAACCTGAGGGCACTTGAACCATGTAGGTTAACTAGTTGGCCCTTGGACTATCTAGGTTAGCTAACGGACACTTGGACTTGTAGGTTACCTAGCGGGCACTTGGACTATCTAGGCTCCCTATCGGGCACTTTGACTATGTAGGTTAACAAGCGGGCACTTGGACTATCTAGGTTCCCTAGCGGGTACTTGGTCTATGTACATACCCTAGCGGTCACTTGTTCTATCTAGGTTACCTAGCGGGCACTTGGACTATGTACGTTCCCTAGTGGGCACCTGGACTATCTAGGTTAACTAACGGGCACTAGGACTATCTAGGTTAACTAGCGGGCACATGGTCTATCTAGGTTACTTGGCGGGCACTTGGACTATGTAGGTCAACTAGCGGGACCTTGGACTATCTAGGTGAGCTTACGGGCACTTGTACTATGTAGGTTAACTAGAGGGCACTTGGACTATGTAGGTTAACTAGCGGGCACTTGCACCATCTAGGTTAACTAGCGGACACTTGGACGATCTAGGTTAACTAGCGGGCATTTGGAATATCTAGGTTAACTAGGGGGCCCTTGGACTATGTAGGTTAACTAGCGGGCACTTGGACTATCTAGGTTAGCTAACAGAAACATGGACTATCTAGGTTACCTAGCGGGCACTAGGACTATGTAGGTTACCTAGCGGTCACTTGGAGTATCTAGGCTACCTAACGGGCACTTGGACTACGTAGGTTAACTAGCGGACACTTGGACGATCTAGGTTAACTAGTGGGCATTTGGAATATCTAGGTTAACTAGGGGGCCCTTGGACTATGTAGGTTAACTAGCGGGCACTTGGATGATCTAGTTTAACTAGAAGGCACTTGGACTATCTAGGTTAACTAGCGGGCACTTGGACTATCTAGGTTACCTAGCGGGCACTGGGTCTATGTACATACCCTAGCCGGCACTTGGACTCTCTGGGTTACCTAGCGGGCACTTGGAATATGTACGTCCCCTAGTGGGCACTTGGACTATCTAGGTTCCCTAGCGGGCACTTGTACTATCTAGGTTACCTAGCTGGCACTTGGATTATGTAGGTTCCCTAGCGGGCACTTAGACTATGTAGGTTTCCTTGCGGGCATTTGGACTATGTAGGTTACCTAGCGAGCACTTGGACTATGTAGGTTCCCTAACGGGCACTTGGACTATGTAGGTTCCCTAGCGGTCACGTGGACTATGTACGCTCTCTAGAAGGCACTTGGCCTATGTAGGTTACCTATCGGGCACTTTGACTATGTAGGTTAACTAGCGGGCACTTGCACTATCCAGGTTACGAAGCGGGCAATTGGACTATCGAGGTTAACGAACGGACACTTGGACTATGTAGGTAACCTAGCGGGTACTTGTACTGTCTATGTTACATAGTGGGCACTTGGACTATCTAGGTTAACGAACGGGCACTTGGACTATGTAGGTTAGCTAACAGGCACTTGGACAATCTAGGTTAGGTAAGGGGCTCTTGGACTATCTAGGTTACCTAGTGGGAACTTGGACTATGTTGGTTACCTAGCGGCCACTTTGACTATCTTGGTTACCTAGCGGACACTTGGACTATGTAGGTTAATTAGCGGACACTTGGACGAACTAGGTTAACGAGCGGGCCCTTGGACTATGTAGGTTACTTAGCGGACACTTGGACTATCTAGGTTAGCTAACAGGAACTTGGACTATCTAGTATACCTAGTGGACACTTTGACTATGTAGGTTACCTAGCAGTCACTTGGACTATCTAGGGTAGCTAACGGGTACTAGGGCTATCTAGGTTACCTAGCGGGCACTTGGTCTATATAGGTCAACTAGCGGGCCATTGGACTCTCTAGGTTAGCTAACGGGCACTTGGACTATCTAAGTTACCTAACGGGCACTTGGATTATGTAGGTTCCCTAGCGGGCACTTAGACTATGTAGGTTACCTTGCGGGCACTTTGACTATCTTGGTTATCTAGCGAGCACTTGGACTATGTAGGTTAACTAGAGGACACTTGGACGAACTAGGTTAACGAGCGGGCACTTTGACTATCTTGGTTACCTAGCGGGCACTTGGACTATGCAGGTTAACTAGCAGACACTTGGACGAACTAGGTTAACGAGTGGACCCTTGGAATATGTAGGTTTCCTAGCGGGCACTTGGACTATCTAGGTTACCTAGCGGGCACTTGGCCTATGTAGGTCAACTAGCGGGACCTTGGACTATCTAGGTGAGCTTGCGGGCACTTTTACTATGTAGGTTAACTAGAGGGCACTTGGACTATGTAGGTTAACTAGCGGGCACTTGCACCATCTAGGTTAACTAGCGGGCACTTGGACTATATAGGTTAACTAGCGGGCACTTGGATTAGCTAGGTTAACCTGAGGGCACTTGAACCATGTAGGTTAACTAGTTGGCCCTTGGACTATCTAGGTTAGCTAACGGACACTTGGACTTGTAGGTTACCTAGCGGGCACTTGGACTATCTAGGCTCCCTATCGGGCACTTTGACTATGTAGGTTAACAAGCGGGCACTTGGACTATCTAGGTTCCCTAGCGGGTACTTGGTCTATGTACATACCCTAGCGGTCACTTGTTCTATCTAGGTTACCTAGCGGGCACTTGGACTATGTACGTTCCCTAGTGGGCACCTGGACTATCTAGGTTAACTAACGGGCACTAGGACTATCTAGGTTAACTAGCGGGCACATGGTCTATCTAGGTTACTTGGCGGGCACTTGGACTATGTAGGTCAACTAGCGGGACCTTGGACTATCTAGGTGAGCTTACGGGCACTTGTACTATGTAGGTTAACTAGAGGGCACTTGGACTATGTAGGTTAACTAGCGGGCACTTGCACCATCTAGGTTAACTAGCGGACACTTGGACGATCTAGGTTAACTAGCGGGCATTTGGAATATCTAGGTTAACTAGGGGGCCCTTGGACTATGTAGGTTAACTAGCGGGCACTTGGACTATCTAGGTTAGCTAACAGAAACATGGACTATCTAGGTTACCTAGCGGGCACTAGGACTATGTAGGTTACCTAGCGGTCACTTGGAGTATCTAGGCTACCTAACGGGCACTTGGACTACGTAGGTTAACTAGCGGACACTTGGACGATCTAGGTTAACTAGTGGGCATTTGGAATATCTAGGTTAACTAGGGGGCCCTTGGACTATGTAGGTTAACTAGCGGGCACTTGGATGATCTAGTTTAACTAGAAGGCACTTGGACTATCTAGGTTAACTAGCGGGCACTTGGACTATCTAGGTTACCTAGCGGGCACTGGGTCTATGTACATACCCTAGCCGGCACTTGGACTCTCTGGGTTACCTAGCGGGCACTTGGAATATGTACGTCCCCTAGTGGGCACTTGGACTATCTAGGTTACCTAGCGGGCATTTGGACTATGTAGGTCAACTAGCGGGCCCTTGGACTATCTAGGTTAGCTAACGGGCAATTTGTATTATGTAGGTTAACTAACGGGCACTTGTACTATGTAGGTTAACTAGCGGGCACTAGGACTGTCTAGGTTACCCAGCGGGCACTTGGATTATCTAGGTTAACGAACGGGCACTTGGACTATGTAGGTTACATAGCCGTCACTTGGACTATCTAGGTTAGCTAACAGGCACTTGGACTATCTAGGTTCCCTAGCGGGCACTTGTACTATCTAGGTTACCTAGCTGGCACTTGGATTATGTAGGTTCCCTAGCGGGCACTTAGACTATGTAGGTTTCCTTGCGGGCATTTGGACTATGTAGGTTACCTAGCGAGCACTTGGACTATGTAGGTTCCCTAACGGGCACTTGGACTATGTAGGTTCCCTAGCGGTCACGTGGACTATGTACGCTCTCTAGAAGGCACTTGGCCTATGTAGGTTACCTATCGGGCACTTTGACTATGTAGGTTAACTAGCGGGCACTTGCACTATCCAGGTTACGAAGCGGGCAATTGGACTATCGAGGTTAACGAACGGACACTTGGACTATGTAGGTAACCTAGCGGGTACTTGTACTGTCTATGTTACATAGTGGGCACTTGGACTATCTAGGTTAACGAACGGGCACTTGGACTATGTAGGTTAGCTAACAGGCACTTGGACAATCTAGGTTAGGTAACGGGCTCTTGGACTATCTAGGTTACCTAGTGGGAACTTGGACTATGTTGGTTACCTAGCGGCCACTTTGACTATCTTGGTTACCTAGCGGACACTTGGACTATGTAGGTTAATTAGCGGACACTTGGACGAACTAGGTTAACGAGCGGGCCCTTGGACTATGTAGGTTACTTAGCGGACACTTGGACTATCTAGGTTAGCTAACAGGAACTTGGACTATCTAGTATACCTAGTGGACACTTTGACTATGTAGGTTACCTAGCAGTCACTTGGACTATCTAGGGTAGCTAACGGGTACTAGGGCTATCTAGGTTACCTAGCGGGCACTTGGTCTATATAGGTCAACTAGCGGGCCATTGGACTCTCTAGGTTAGCTAACGGGCACTTGGACTATCTAAGTTACCTAACGGGCACTTGGATTATGTAGGTTCCCTAGCGGGCACTTAGACTATGTAGGTTACCTTGCGGGCACTTTGACTATCTTGGTTATCTAGCGAGCACTTGGACTATGTAGGTTAACTAGAGGACACTTGGACGAACTAGGTTAACGAGCGGGCACTTTGACTATCTTGGTTACCTAGCGGGCACTTGGACTATGCAGGTTAACTAGCAGACACTTGGACGAACTAGCTTAACGAGTGGGCCCTTGGACTATGTAGGTTACCTAGCGGGCACTTGGACTATCTAGGTTAGCAAACAGGTACTTGGACTATCTAGGTTACCTAGCGGGCATTTTGACTATGTAGATTACCTAGCGGGCACTAGGACTATCTAGGTTAGCTAACGGTCACTTGGAGTATCTAGGTTACCTAGCGGGCAGTTGGACTATGTAGGTTACCTAGCGGGCACTTGGACTATCTAGGTTACCTATCGGGCACTTGGACTATGCAGGTAACCTTGCGGGCACTTGGACAGTCTAGGTTACCTAGCGGGCACTTGGACTTGTATGTTAATGAACGGGCACTTGGACTATGTAGGGTGCCTAGCGGGCACTTGGACTATCTAGGTTAGCTAACGGGCAATTGGATTATCTAAGTTACCTTGCGGGCACTTGAACTATGTAGGTTACCTAGCGGGCACTTGGACTATCTAGGTTACCTAAAGGGCACTTGGAAAATATAGGTTAACTAGCGGGCACTTGGACTACCTTGGTTAACTGGCAGACACTTGGACTATCTAGGTTAACTAGCGAACACTTGGACGATGCAGGTTCCCTAGCGGGCACTTGGACTATCTAGGTTCCTTAACGGGTACTTGGACTATGTAGGTTCCCTAGCGGGCACTTGTAGTATGTACGTTACTTCGCGGACACTAGGACTAAGTTGGTTCCTTATCGGGCACTTGGACTATGTAGGTTAACTAGCGGGCCCTTGGACTATGTAGGTTACCTAGCGGGCACTTGGACTATCTAGGTTACCTAGCGGACACTTGGACTATGTACACACCCTAGCGGGCACTTGGACTATCTACGTTACCTAGAAGACACTTGGACTATGTACGTCCCCTAGTGGGCACTTGGACTATCTATGTTACCTAACGGGCAATAGGACTATCTAGGTTACCTAGTGGCACTTGGACTATCTAGGTTACCTAGCGGGCACTTGGCCTATGTAGGTCAACTAGCGGCACCTTGGACTATCTAGGTGAGCTTGCGGGCACTTTTACTATGTAGGTTAACTAGAGGGCACTTGGACTATGTAGGTTAACTAGCGGACACTTGCACCATCTAGGTTAACTAGCGGGCACTTGGACAATATATGTTAACTAGCGGGCACTTGGATTAGCTAGGTTAACCTGAGGGCACTTGAACCATGTAGGTTAACTAGTTGGCCCTTGGACTATCTAGGTTAGCTAACGGACACTTGGACTTGTAGGTTACCTAGCGGGCACTTGGACTATCTAGGCTCCCTATCGGGCACTTTGACTATGTAGGTTAACAAGCGGGCACTTGGACTATCTAGGTTCCCTAGCGGGTACTTGGTCTATGTACATACCCTAGCGGTCACTTGTTCTATCTAGGTTACCTAGCGGGCACTTGGACTATGTACGTTCCCTAGTGGGCACCTGGACTATCTAGGTTAACTAACGGGCACTAGGACTATCTAGGTTAACTAGCGGGCACATGGTCTATCTAGGTTACTTGGCGGGCACTTGGACTATGTAGGTCAACTAGCGGGACCTTGGACTATCTAGGTGAGCTTACGGGCACTTGTACTATGTAGGTTAACTAGAGGGCACTTGGACTATGTAGGTTAACTAGCGGGCACTTGCACCATCTAGGTTAACTAGCGGGCACTTGGACTATATAGGTTAACTAGCGGGCACTTGGATTAGCTAGGTTACCCTGCGGGCACTTGAACCATGTAGGTTAACTAGTTGGCCCTTGGACTATCTAGGTTAGCTAACGGGCACTTGGACTTGTAGGTTACCTAGCGGGCACTTGGACTATCTAGGCTCCCTATCGGGCACTTTGACTATGTAGGTTAACAAGCGGGCACTTGGACTATCTAGGTTCCCTAGCGGGTACTTGGTCTATGTACATACCCTAGCGGTCACTTGTACTATCTAGGTTACCTAGCGGGCACTTGGACTATGTACGTTCCCTAGTGGGCACCTGGACTATCTAAGTTAACTAACGGGCACTAGGACTATCTAGGTTAACTAGCGGGCACATGGTCTATCTAGGTTACTTGGCGGGCACTTGGACTATGTAGGTCAACTAGCGGACCCTTGGACTATCTAGGTTAGCTAACGGGAACTTGGATTATGTAAGTTAACTAGCGGGCACGTGGACTAGGTAGGTTAACTAGCGGACACTTGGACTATGTAGGTTAACTGGCGGACACTTGGACGATCTAGGTTAACTAGCGGGCCCTTACACTATGTAGATTAACTAGCGGGCCCTTGGACTATGTGGGTACCCTAGCGGGCATTTGGACTATCTAGGTTACCTAACGGGCATTTCGACTATGTAGGTTGCCTAGCGGGCACTTGGATTAGGTAGGTTCCCTTCTTGCACTTGGAGTATGTAGGTTACTAGCGGGAATTTGGACTATGTAGGTTACCTCGCGGGCGCTTGGACTATGTAGGTTAACTAGCGGGCACTTGGATTATCTAGGTTACCTAGCGGGCACTTTGACTATGTAGGTTAACTAGCAGGCACTTGGACTATCTAGGTTACCTAGCGGGCACATGGACTATGTACGTTTCCTAGCGGGCACTTGGACTATCTATGTTAACTAGCGGGCACATGGACTATGTAGGTTCCCTATCGGGCAATTAGACTATATGGGTTACATAGCAGGCACTTGGACTATGTAGGTTCCCTAGCAGGCACTTGGACTACGTAGGTTACCTAGCGGGCCCTTGGACTATGTAGGTTACCTAACGGGCACTTGGACTATATAAGTTACCTAGAGGGCTCTTGGACTATGTAGGTTAACTAGCGGACACTTGGACTATGTAGGTTAACTAGCGGACACTTGGACGATCTAGGTTAACTAGCGGGCCCTTACACTATGAAGATTTACTAGCGGGCCCTTGGACTATGTGGGTACCCTAGCGGGCATTTGGACTATCTAGGTTACCTAACGGGCATTTCGACTATGTAGGTTCCCTAGCGGACACTTGGATTATGTAGGTTCCCTTCTTGCACTTGGAGTATGTAGGTTACTAGCGGGCATTTGGACTATGTAGGTTACCTCGCGGGCACTTGGACTATGTAGGTTAACTAGCGGGCACTTGGATTATCTAGGTTACCTAGCGGGCACTTAGACTATGTAGGTTAACTAGCAGGCACTTGGACTATCTAGGTTACCTAGCGGGCACATCGACTATGTACGTTTCCTAGTGGGCACTTGGACTATCTATGTTAACTAGCAGGTACATGGACTATGTAGGTTCCCTATCGGGCAATTAGACTATGTGAGTTACATAGCGGGCACTTGGACTATGTAGGTTCCCTAGCAGGCACTTGGACTATGTAGGTTACCTAACGGGCACTTGGACTATATAAGTTACCTAGAGGACTCTTGGACTATTTAGGTTAACTAACGGACATTTGGACGATCTAGGTTTACTAGCGGGCACTTGAACTATCTAGGTTACATAGCGGGCCCTTGGACTATGTAGGTTAACTAGCGTGCACTTGGACTATGTACACACCCTAGCGGGCACTGGGACTCTCTACGTTACCTAGAAGACACTTGGACTATGTACGTCCCCTAGTGGGCACTTGGACTATCTATGTTACCTAACGGGCAATAGGACTATCTAGGTTACCTAGTGGCACTTGGCCTAAGTAGGTCAACTAGAGGGACCTTGGACTATCTAGGTGAGCTTGCGGGCACTTTTACTATGTAGGTTAACTAGAGGGCACTTGGACTATGTAGGTTAACTAGCGGGCACTTGCACCATCTAGGTTAACTAGCGGGCACTTGGACTATATAGGTTAACTAGCGGGCACTTGGATTAGCTAGGTTAACCTGAGGGCACTTGAACCATGTAGGTTAACTAGTTGGCCCTTGGACTATCTAGGTTAGCTAACGGACACTTGGACTTGTAGGTTACCTAGCGGGCACTTGGACTATCTAGGCTCCCTATCGGGCACTTTGACTATGTAGGTTAACAAGCGGGCACTTGGACTATCTAGGTTCCCTAGCGGGTACTTGGTCTACGTACATACCCTAGCGGTCACTTGTTCTATCTAGGTTACCTAGCGGGCACTTGGACTATGTACGTTCCCTAGTGGGCACCTGGACTATCTAGGTTAACTAACGGGCACTAGGACTATCTAGGTTAACTAGCGGGCACATGGTCTATCTAGGTTACTTGGCGGGCACTTGGACTATGTAGGTCAACTAGCGGGACCTTGGACTATCTAGGTGAGCTTACGGGCACTTGTACTATGTAGGTTAACTAGAGGGCACTTGGACTATGTAGGTTAACTAGCGGGCACTTGCACCATCTAGGTTAACTAGCGGACACTTGGACGATCTAGGTTAACTAGCGGGCATTTGGAATATCTAGGTTAACTAGGGGGCCCTTGGACTATGTAGGTTAACTAGCGGGCACTTGGACTATCTAGGTTAGCTAACAGAAACATGGACTATCTAGGTTACCTAGCGGGCACTAGGACTATGTAGGTTACCTAGCGGTCACTTGGAGTATCTAGGCTACCTAACGGGCACTTGGACTACGTAGGTTAACTAGCGGACACTTGGACGATCTAGGTTAACTAGTGGGCATTTGGAATATCTAGGTTAACTAGGGGGCCCTTGGACTATGTAGGTTAACTAGCGGGCACTTGGATGATCTAGTTTAACTAGAAGGCACTTGGACTATCTAGGTTAACTAGCGGGCACTTGGACTATCTAGGTTACCTAGCGGGCACTGGGTCTATGTACATACCCTAGCCGGCACTTGGACTCTCTGGGTTACCTAGCGGGCACTTGGAATATGTACGTCCCCTAGTGGGCACTTGGACTATCTAGGTTACCTAGCGGGCATTTGGACTATGTAGGTCAACTAGCGGGCCCTTGGACTATCTAGGTTAGCTAACGGGCAATTTGTATTATGTAGGTTAACTAACGGGCACTTGTACTTTGTAGGTTAACTAGCGGGCACTAGGACTGTCTAGGTTACCCAGCGGGCACTTGGATTATCTAGGTTAACGAACGGGCACTTGGACTATGTAGGTTACATAGCCGTCACTTGGACTATCTAGGTTAGCTAACAGGCACTTGGACTATCTAGGTTCCCTAGCGGGCACTTGTACTATCTAGGTTACCTAGCTGGCACTTGGATTATGTAGGTTCCCTAGCGGGCACTTAGACTATGTAGGTTTCCTTGCGGGCATTTGGACTATGTAGGTTACCTAGCGAGCACTTGGACTATGTAGGTTCCCTAACGGGCACTTGGACTATGTAGGTTCCCTAGCGGTCACGTGGACTATGTACGCTCTCTAGAAGGCACTTGGCCTATGTAGGTTACCTATCGGGCACTTTGACTATGTAGGTTAACTAGCGGGCACTTGCACTATCCAGGTTACGAAGCGGGCAATTGGACTATCGAGGTTAACGAACGGACACTTGGACTATGTAGGTAACCTAGCGGGTACTTGTACTGTCTATGTTACATAGTGGGCACTTGGACTATCTAGGTTAACGAACGGGCACTTGGACTATGTAGGTTAGCTAACAGGCACTTGGACAATCTAGGTTAGGTAACGGGCTCTTGGACTATCTAGGTTACCTAGTGGGAACTTGGACTATGTTGGTTACCTAGCGGCCACTTTGACTATCTTGGTTACCTAGCGGACACTTGGACTATGTAGGTTAATTAGCGGACACTTGGACGAACTAGGTTAACGAGCGGGCCCTTGGACTATGTAGGTTACTTAGCGGACACTTGGACTATCTAGGTTAGCTAACAGGAACTTGGACTATCTAGTATACCTAGTGGACACTTTGACTATGTAGGTTACCTAGCAGTCACTTGGACTATCTAGGGTAGCTAACGGGTACTAGGGCTATCTAGGTTACCTAGCGGGCACTTGGTCTATATAGGTCAACTAGCGGGCCATTGGACTCTCTAGGTTAGCTAACGGGCACTTGGACTATCTAAGTTACCTAACGGGCACTTGGATTATGTAGGTTCCCTAGCGGGCACTTAGACTATGTAGGTTACCTTGCGGGCACTTTGACTATCTTGGTTATCTAGCGAGCACTTGGACTATGTAGGTTAACTAGAGGACACTTGGACGAACTAGGTTAACGAGCGGGCACTTTGACTATCTTGGTTACCTAGCGGGCACTTGGACTATGCAGGTTAACTAGCAGACACTTGGACGAACTAGCTTAACGAGTGGACCCTTGGACTATGTAGGTTTCCTAGCGGGCACTTGGACTATCTAGGTTAGCAAACAGGTACTTGGACTATCTAGGTTACCTAGCGGGCATTTTGACTATGTAGATTACCTAGCGGGCACTAGGACTATCTAGGTTAGCTAACGGTCACTTGGAGTATCTAGGTTACCTAGCGGGCACTTGGTCTATATAGGTCAACTAGCGGGACATTGGACTCTCTAGGTTAGCTAACGGGCACTTGGACTATCTAAGTTACCTAACGGGCACTTGGATTATGTAGGTTCCCTAGCGGGCACTTAGACTATGTAGGTTACCTTGCGGGCACTTTGACTATCTTGGTTATCTAGCGAGCACTTGGACTATGTAGGTTAACTAGAGGACACTTGGACGAACTAGGTTAACGAGCGGGCACTTTGACTATCTTGGTTATCTAGCGGGCACTTGGACTATGCAGGTTAACTAGCAGACACTTGGACGAACTAGCTTAACGAGTGGGCCCTTGGACTATGTAGGTTACCTAGCGGGCACTTGGACTATCTAGGTTAGCAAACAGGTACTTGGACTATCTAGGTTACCTAGCGGGCATTTTGACTATGTAGATTACCTAGCGGGCACTAGGACTATCTAGGTTAGCTAACGGTCACTTGGAGTATCTAGGTTACCTAGCGGGCAGTTGGACTATGTAGGTTACCTAGCGGGCACTTGGACTATCTAGGTTACCTATCGGGCACTTGGACTATGCAGGTAACCTTGCGGGCACTTGGACAGTCTAGGTTACCTAGCGGGCACTTGGACTTGTATGTTAATGAACGGGCACTTGGACTATGTAGGGTGCCTAGCGGGCACTTGGACTATCTAGGTTAGCTAACGGGCAATTGGATTATCTAAGTTACCTTGCGGGCACTTGAACTATGTAGGTTACCTAGCGGGCACTTGGACTATCTAGGTTACCTAAAGGGCACTTGGAAAATATAGGTTAACTAGCGGGCACTTGGACTACCTTGGTTAACTGGCAGACACTTGGACTATCTAGGTTAACTAGCGAACACTTGGACGATGCAGGTTCCCTAGCGGGCACTTGGACTATCTAGGTTCCCTAACGGGTACTTGGACTATGTAGGTTCCCTAGCGGGCACTTGTAGTATGTACGTTACTTAGCGGACACTAGGACTAAGTTGGTTCCTTATGGGGCACTTGGACTATGTAGGTTAACTAGTGGGCCCTTGGACTATGTAGGTTACCTAGCGGGCACTTGGACTATCTAGGTTACCTAGCGGACACTTGGACTATGTACACACCCTAGCGGGCACTTGGACTATCTACGTTACCTAGAAGACACTTGGACTATGTACGTCCCCTAGTGGGCACTTGGACTATCTATGTTACCTAACGGGCAATAGGACTATCTAGGTTACCTAGTGGCACTTGGACTATCTAGGTTACCTAGCGGGCACTTGGCCTATGTAGGTCAACTAGCGGCACCTTGGACTATCTAGGTGAGCTTGCGGGCACTTTTACTATGTAGGTTAACTAGAGGGCACTTGGACTATGTAGGTTAACTAGCGGACACTTGCACCATCTAGGTTAACTAGCGGGCACTTGGACAATATATGTTAACTAGCGGGCACTTGGATTAGCTAGGTTAACCTGAGGGCACTTGAACCATGTAGGTTAACTAGTTGGCCCTTGGACTATCTAGGTTAGCTAACGGACACTTGGACTTGTAGGTTACCTAGCGGGCACTTGGACTATCTAGGCTCCCTATCGGGCACTTTGACTATGTAGGTTAACAAGCGGGCACTTGGACTATCTAGGTTCCCTAGCGGGTACTTGGTCTATGTACATACCCTAGCGGTCACTTGTACTATCTAGGTTACCTAGCGGGCACTTGGACTATGTACGTTCCCTAGTGGGCACCTGGACTATCTAGGTTAACTAACGGGCACTAGGACTATCTAGGTTAACTAGCGGGCACATGGTCTATCTAGGTTACTTGGCGGGCACTTGGACTATGTAGGTCAACTAGCGGACCCTTGGACTATCTAGGTTAGCTAACGGGAACTTGGATTATGTAAGTTAACTAGCGGGCACGTGGACTAGGTAGGTTAACTAGCGGACACTTGGACTATGTAGGTTAACTGGCGGACACTTGGACGATCTAGGTTAACTAGCGGGCCCTTACACTATGTAGATTAACTAGCGGGCCCTTGGACTATGTAGATACCCTAGCGGGCATTTGGACTATCTAGGTTACCTAACGGGCATTTCGACTATGTAGGTTGCCTAGCGGGCACTTGGATTATGTAGGTTCCCTTCTTGCACTTGGAGTATGTAGGTTACTAGCGGGAATTTGGACTATGTAGGTTACCTCGCGGGCACTTGGTCTATGTAGGTTAACTAGCGGGCACTTGGATTATCTAGGTTACCTAGCGGGCACTTTGACTATGTAGGTTAACTAGCAGGCACTTGGACTATCTAGGTTACCTAGCGGGCACATGGACTATGTAGGTTCCCTATCGGGCAATTAGACTATATGGGTTACATAGCAGGCACTTGGACTATGTAGGTTCCCTAGCGGGCACTTGGACTACGTAGGTTAACTAGCGGGCCCTTGGACTATGTAGGTTACCTAACGGGCACTTGGACTATATAAGTTACCTAGAGGGCTCTCGGACTATGTAGGTTAACTAGCGGACACTTGGACTATGTAGGTTAACTAGCGGACACTTGGACGATCTAGGTTAACTAGCGGGCCCTTACACTATGAAGATTTACTAGCGGGCCCTTGGACTATGTGGGTACCCTAGCGGGCTTTGGACTATCTAGGTTACCTAACGGGCATTTCGACTATGTAGGTTCCCTAGCGGACACTTGGATTATGTAGGTTCCCTTCTTGCACGTGGAGTATGTAGGTTACTAGCGGGCATTTGGACTATGTAGGTTACCTCGCGGGCACTTGGACTATGTAGGTTAACTAGCGGGCACTTGGATTATCTAGGTTACCTAGCGGGCCCTTAGACTATGTAGGTTAACTAGCAGGCACTTGGACTATCTAGGTTACCTAGCGGGCACATGGACTATGTACGTTTCCTAGCGGGCACTTGGACTATCTATGTTAACTAGCGGGCACATGGACTATGTAGGTTCCCTATCGGGCAATTAGACTATATGGGTTACATAGCAGGCACTTGGACTATGTAGGTTCCCTAGCGGGCACTTGGACTACGTAGGTTACCTAGCGGGCCCTTGGACTATGTAGGTTACCTAACGGGCACTTGGACTATATAAGTTACCTAGAGGGCTCTTGGACTATGTAGGTTAACTAGCGGACACTTGGACTATGTAGGTTAACTAGCGGACACTTGGACGATCTAGGTTAACTAGCGGGCCCTTACACTATGAAGATTTACTAGCGGGCCCTTGGACTATGTGGGTACCCTAGCGGGCATTTGGACTATCTAGGTTACCTAACGGGCATTTCGACTATGTAGGTTCCCTAGCGGACACTTGGATTATGTAGGTTCCCTTCTTGCACTTGGAGTATGTAGGTTACTAGCGGGCATTTGGACTATGTAGGTTACCTCGCGGGCACTTGGACTATGTAGGTTAACTAGCGGGCACTTGGATTATCTAGGTTACCTAGCGGGCACTTAGACTATGTAGGTTAACTAGCAGGCACTTGGACTATCTAGGTTACCTAGCGGGCACATGGACTATGTACGTTTCCTAGTGGGCACTTGGACTATCTATGTTAACTAGCAGGTACATGGACTATGTAGGTTCCCTATCGGGCAATTAGACTATGTGAGTTACATAGCGGGCACTTGGACTATGTAGGTTCCCTAGCAGGCACTTGGACTATGTAGGTTACCTAACGGGCACTTGGACTATATAAGTTACCTAGAGGACTCTTGGACTATTTAGGTTAACTAACGGACATTTGGACGATCTAGGTTTACTAGCGGGCACTTGAACTATCTAGGTTACATAGCGGGCCCTTGGACTATGTAGGTTAACTAGCGTGCACTTGGACTATGTACACACCCTAGCGGGCACTGGGACTCTCTACGTTACCTAGAAGACACTTGGACTATGTACGTCCCCTAGTGGGCACTTGGACTATCTATGTTACCTAACGGGCAATAGGACTATCTAGGTTACCTAGTGGCACTTGGACTATCTAGGTTACCTAGCGGGCACTTGGCCTATGTAGGTCAACTAGAGGGACCTTGGACTATCTAGGTGAGCTTGCGGGCACTTTTACTATGTAGGTTAACTAGAGGGCACTTGGACTATGTAGGTTAACTAGCGGGCACTTGCACCATCTAGGTTAACTAGCGGGCACTTGGACTATATAGGTTAACTAGCGGGCACTTGGATTAGCTAGGTTAACCTGAGGGCACTTGAACCATGTAGGTTAACTAGTTGGCCCTTGGACTATCTAGGTTAGCTAACGGACACTTGGACTTGTAGGTTACCTAGCGGGCACTTGGACTATCTAGGCTCCCTATCGGGCACTTTGACTATGTAGGTTAACAAGCGGGCACTTGGACTATCTAGGTTCCCTAGCGGGTACTTGGTCTATGTACATACCCTAGCGGTCACTTGTTCTATCTAGGTTACCTAGCGGGCACTTGGACTATGTACGTTCCCTAGTGGGCACCTGGACTATCTAGGTTAACTAACGGGCACTAGGACTATCTAGGTTAACTAGCGGGCACATGGTCTATCTAGGTTACTTGGCGGGCACTTGGACTATGTAGGTCAACTAGCGGGACCTTGGACTATCTAGGTGAGCTTACGGGCACTTGTACTATGTAGGTTAACTAGAGGGCACTTGGACTATGTAGGTTAACTAGCGGGCACTTGCACCATCTAGGTTAACTAGCGGACACTTGGACTATATAGGTTAACTAGCGGGCACTTGGATTAGCTAGGTTACCCTGCGGGCACTTGAACCATGTAGGTTAACTAGTTGGCCCTTGGACTATCTAGGTTAGCTAACGGGCACTTGGACTTGTAGGTTACCTAGCGGGCACTTGGACTATCTAGGCTCCCTATCGGGTTCTTTGACTATGTAGGTTAACAAGCGGGCACTTGGACTATCTAGGTTCCCTAGCGGGTACTTGGTCTATGTACATACCCTAGCGGTCACTTGTACTATCTAGGTTACCTAGCGGGCACTTGGACTATGTACGTTCCCTAGTGGGCACCTGGACTATCTAGGTTAACTAACGGGCACTAGGACTATCTAGGTTAACTAGCGGGCACATGGTCTATCTAGGTTACTTGGCGGGCACTTGGACTATGTAGGTCAACTAGCGGACCCTTGGACTATCTAGGTTAGCTAACGGGAACTTGGATTATGTAAGTTAACTAGCGGGCACGTGGACTAGGTAGGTTAACTAGCGGACACTTGGACTATGTAGGTTAACTGGCGGACACTTGGACGATCTAGGTTAACTAGCGGGCCCTTACACTATGTAGATTAACTAGCGGGCCCTTGGACTATGTGGGTACCCTAGCGGGCATTTGGACTATCTAGGTTACCTAACGGGCATTTCGACTATGTAGGTTGCCTAGCGGGCACTTGGATTATGTAGGTTCCCTTCTTGCACTTGGAGTATGTAGGCTACTAGCGGGAATTTGGACAATGTAGGTTACCTCGCGGGCACTTGGACTATGTAGGTTAACTAGCGGGCACTTGGATTATCTAGGTTACCTAGCGGGCCCTTAGACTATGTAGGTTAACTAGCAGGCACTTGGACTATCTAGGTTACCTAGCGGGCACTTGGACTATGTACGTTTCCTAGCGGGCACTTGGACTATCTATGTTAACTAGCGGGCACATGGACTATGTAGGTTCCCTATCGGGCAATTAGACTATATGGGTTACATAGCAGGCACTTGGACTATGTAGGTTCCCTAGCGGGCACTTGGACTACGTAGGTTACCTAGCGGGCCCTTGGACTATGTAGGTTACCTAACGGGCACTTGGACTATATAAGTTACCTAGAGGGCTCTTGGACTATGTAGGTTAACTAGCGGACACTTGGACTATGTAGGTTAACTATGGGACACTTGGACGATCTAGGTTAACTAGCGGGCCCTTACACTATGAAGATTTACTAGCGGGCCCTTGGACTATGTGGGTACCCTAGCGGGCATTTGGACTATCTAGGTTACCTAACGGGCATTTCGACTATGTAGGTTCCCTAGCGGACACTTGGATTATGTAGGTTCCCTTCTTGCACTTGGAGTATGTAGGTTACTAGCGGGCATTTGGACTATGTAGGTTACCTCGCGGGCACTTGGACTATGTAGGTTAACTAGCGGGCACTTGGATTATCTAGGTTACCTAGCGGGCACTTAGACTATGTAGGTTAACTAGCAGGCACTTGGACTATCTAGGTTACCTAGCGGGCACATGGACTATGTACGTTTCCTAGTGGGCACTTGGACTATCTATGTTAACTAGCAGGTACATGGACTATGTAGGTTCCCTATTGGGCAATTTGACTATGTGGGTTACATAGCGGGCACTTGGACTATGTAGGTTCCCTAGCAGGCACTTGGACTATGTAGGTTACCTAACGGGCCCTTGGACTATATAAGTTACCTAGAGGACTCTTGGACTATTTAGGTTAACTAACGGACATTTGGACGATCTAGGTTTACTAGCGGGCACTTGAACTATCTAGGTTACATAGCGGGCCCTTGGACTATGTAGGTTAACTAGCGTGCACTTGGACTATGTACACACCCTAGCGGGCACTGGGACTCTCTAGGTTACCTAGAAGACACTTGGACTATGTATGTCCCCTAGTGGGCACTTGGACTATCTATGTTACCTAACGGGCAATAGGACTATCTAGGTTACCTAGTGGCACTTGGACTATCTAGGTTACCTAGTGGGCACTTGGCCTATGTAGGTCAACTAGCGGGACCTTGGACTACCTAGGTGAGCTTACGGGCACTTTTACTATGTAGGTTAACTAGAGGGCACTTGGACTATGTAGGTTAACTAGCGGGCACTTGCACCATCTAGGTTAACTAGCGGGCACTTGGACTATATAGGTTAACTAGCGGGCACTTGGATTAGCTAGGTTACCCTGCGGGCACTTGAACCATGTAGGTTAACTAGTTGGCCCTTGGACTATCTAGGTTAGCTAACGGGCACTTGGACTTGTAGGTTACCTAGCGTTCACTAGGACTATCTAGGCTCCCTATCGGGCACTTTGACTATGTAGGTTAACAAGCGGTCACTTGTACTATCTAGGTTACCTAGCGGGCACTTGGATTATGTACGTTCCCTAGTGGGCACCTGGACTATCTAGGTTAACTAACGGGCACTAGGACTATCTAGGTTAACTAGCGGGCACATGGTCTATCTAGGTTACTTGGCGGGCACTTGGACTATGTAGGTCAACTAGTGGGCCCTTGGACTATCTAGGTTAGCTAACGGGAACTTGGATTATGTAAGTTAACTAGCGGGCACTTGGACTATGTAGGTTAACTAGCAGACACTTGGACTATGTAGGTTAACTGGCGGACACTTGGACGATCTAGGTTAACTAGCGGGCCCTTACACTATGTAGATTAACTAGCGGGCCCTTGGACTATGTGGGTACCCTAGCGGGCATTTGGACTATCTAGGTTACCTAACGGGCATTTCGACTATGTAGGTTCCCTAGCGGGCACTTGGATTATGTAGGTTCCCTTCTTGCACTTGGAGTATGTAGGTTACTAGCGGGCATTTGGACTATGTAGGTTACCTCGCGGGCACTTGGACTATGTAGGTTAACTAGCGGGCACTTGGATTATCTAGGTTACCTAGCGGGCAATTAGACTATGTAGGTTAACTAGCAGGCACTTGGACTATCTAGGTTTCCTAGCGGGCACATGGACTATGTACGTTTCCTAGTGGGCACTTGGACTATCTATGTTAACTAGCAGGTACATGGACTATGTAGGTTCCCTATCATGCATTTAGACCATGTGGGTTACATAGCGGGCACTTGGAATATGTAGGTTCCCTAGCGGGCACTTGGACTATGTAGGTTACCTAGTGGGCCCTTGGACTATGTAGGTTACCTAACGGGCACTTGGACTATATAAGTTACCTAGAGGGCTCTTGGACTATGTAGGTTAACTAGCGGACACTTGGACTATGTAGGTTAACTAGCGGACACTTGGACGATCTAGGTTAACTAGCGGGCCCTTACACAATGAAGATTTACTAGCGGGCCCTTGGACTATGTGGGTACCCTAGCGGGCATTTGGACTATCTAGGTTACCTAACGGGCATTTCGACTATGTAGGTTCCCTAGCGGGCACTTGGATTATGTAGGTTCCCTTCTTGCACATGGAGTATGTAGGTTACTAGCTGGCATTTGGTCTATGTAGGTTACCTCGCGGGCACTTGGACTATGTAGGTTAACTACCGGGCATTTGGATTATCTAGGTTACCCAGCGGGCACTTAGACTATGTAGGTTAACTAGCAGGCACTTGGACTATCTAGGTTACCTAGCGGGCACATGGACTATGTACGTTTCCTAGCGGGCACTTGGACTATCTATGTTAACTAGCGGGCACATGGACTATGTAGGTTCCCTATCCGGCTATTAGACTATATGGGTTACATAGCGGGCACTTGGACTATGTAGGTTCCCTAGCGGGCACATGGACTATGTAGGTTACCTAGCCGGCCCTTGGACTATGTAGGTTACCTAACGGGCACTTGGACTATATAAGTTACCTAAAGGGCTCTTGGACTATGTAGGTTAACTAGCGGACACTTGGACTATGTAGGTTAACTAGCGGAAACTTGGACGATCTAGGTTAACTAGCGGGCCCTTACACTATGAAGATTTACTAGCGGGCCCTTGGACTATGTGGGTACCCTAGCGGGCATTTGGACTATCTAGGTTACCTAACGGGCATTTCGACTATGTAGGTTCCCTAGCGGACACTTGGATTATGTAGGTTCCCTTCTTGCACTTGGAGTATGTAGGTTACTAGCGGGCATTTGGACTATGTAGGTTACCTCGCGGGCACTTGGACTATGTAGGTTAACTAGCGGGCACTTGGATTATCTAGGTTACCTAGCGGGCACTTGGACTATGTAGGTTATCTAGCAGGCACTTGGACTATCTAGGTTACCTAGCGGGCACATGGACTATGTACGTTTCCTAGCAGGCACTTGGACTATCTTTGTTAACTAGCAGGTACATGGACTATGTAGGTTCCCTATCGGGCAATTAGACTATGTGGGTTACATAGCGGGCACTTGGACTATGTAGGTTACCTAACGGGCACTTGGACTATATAAGTTACCTAGAGGACTCTTGGACTATTTAGGTTAACTAATGGACACTTGGATGATCTAGGTTTACTAGCGGGCACTTGAACTATCTAGGTTACATAGCGGGCCCTTGGACTATGTAGGTTAACTAGCGGGCACTTGGACTATGTACACACCCTAGCGGGCACTGGGACTCTCTACGTTACCTAGAAGACACTTGGACTATGTACGTCCCCTAGTGGGCACTTGGACTATCTATGTTACCTAACGGGCAATAGGACTATCTAGGTTACCTAGTGGCACTTGGACTATCTAGGTTACCTAGCGGGCACTTGGCCTATGTAGGTCAACTAGCGGGACCTTGGACTACCTAGGTGAGCTTACGGGCACTTGTACTATGTAGGTTAACTAGAGGGCACTTGGACTATGTAGGTTAACTAGCGGGCACTTGCACCATCTAGGTTAACTAGCGGGCACTTGGACTATATAGGTTAACTAGCGGGCACTTGGATTAGCTAGGTTACACTGCGGGCACTTGAACCATGTAGGTTAACTAGTTGGCCCTTGGATTATCTAGGTTAGCTAACGGGCACTTGGACTTGTAGGTTACCTAGCGTTCACTTGGACTACCTAGGCTCCCTATCGGGCACTTTGACTATGTAGGTTAACAAGCGGGCACTTGGACTATCTAGGTTCCCTAGCGGGCACTTGGTCTATGTACATACCCTATCGGGCAATTAGACTATGTGGGTTACATAGCGGGCACTTGGACTATGTAGGTTCCCTAGGGGGCACTTGGACTATGTAGGTTACCTAGCGGGCCCTTGGACTATCTAGGTTACCTAACGGGCACTTGGACTATATAAGTTACCTAGAGGTCTCTTGGACTATTTAGGTTAACTAACGGACACTTGGACGATCTAGGTTTACTAGCGGGCACTTGAACTATCTAGGTTACATAGCGGGCCCTTAGACTATGTAGGTTAACTAGCGGGCCCTTGGACTATGTAGGTTAACTAGAAGGGACTTGGACTATCAGGTTAACTAGCTCTACCTTGGACCATGTAGGTAACCTAGCGGGAACTTGGTCTGTCTAGGTTACCTAGCGGGCACTTGGACTATCTAGGTTAACTAACGGGCACTTGGACTATGTAGGTTACCTAGCGGGCACTTGGACTATCTAGGTTAGCTAAGGGGCACCTGGACTATCTAAGTTAACTTGCGGGCACTTTTACTATGTAGGTTAACTAGCAGACACTTGGATGAACTAGGTTAACGAGCGGGCGTTTGGACTATGTAGGTTACCTAGCGGGCACTTGGACTATCTAGGTTACCTAGCGGGCACTTGGACTTCTAGGTTAACGAACGGGCACTTGGACTATGTAGGTTGCCTAGCGGGCACATGGACGATCTATGTTAGGTAACGGACACTTGGACTATCTAGGTTACCTAGCGGGAACTTGGACTATGTAGGTTACCTAGCGGCACTTAGACTAATTAGGTTACCTAACGGGCACTTTGACTATCTAAGTTACCTAGTGCGCACTTGGACTATCTAGGTTAGCTAACAGGAACTTGGACTATCTAGGTTACCTAGCGGGCAGTAGGACTATGTAAGTATCCTAGCGGTCACTTGGACTATCTAGGCTACCTAACGGGTACGTTTACTATGTAGGTTAACTAGCGGACACTTGGACGATCTAGGTTAACTAGCGGGCATTTGGATTATCTAGGTTAACTAGGGGGCCCTTGGACTATGTAGGTTAGCTAACAGAAACATGGACTATCTAGGTTACCTAGCGGGCACCAGGACTATGTAGGTTACCTAGCGGTCACTTCGAGTATCTAGGCTACCTAACGGGCACTTGGACTACGTAGGTTAACTAGCGGACACTTGGACGATCTAGGTTAACTAGTGGGCATTTGGAATATCTAGGTTAACTAGGGGGCCCTTGGACTATGTAGGTTAACTAGCGGGCACTTGAATGATCTAGTTTAACTAGAAGGCACTTGGACTATCTAGGTTAACTAGCGGGCACTTGGACTATCTAGGTTACCTAGCGGGCACTGGGTCTATGTACATACCCTAGCCGGCACTTGGACTCTCTGGGTTACCTAGCGGGCACTTGGAATATGTACGTCCCCTAGTGGGCACTTGGACTATCTAGGTTACCTAGCGGGCATTTGGACTATGTAGGTCAACTAGCGGGCCCTTGGACTATCTAGGTTAGCTAACGGGCAATTTGTATTATGTAGGTTAACTAACGGGCACTTGTACTATGTAGGTTAACTAGCGGGCACTAGGACTGTCTAGGTTACCCAGCGGGCACTTGGATTATCTAGGTTAACGAACGGGTACTTGGACTATGTAGATTACATAGCCGTCACTTGGACTATCTAGGTCAGCTAACAGGCACTTGGACTATCTAGGTTCCCTAGCGGGCACTTGTACTATCTAGGTTACCTAGCTGGCACTTGGATTATGTAGGTTCCCTAGCGGGCACTTAGACTATGTAAGTTTCCTTGCGGGCATTTGGACTATGTAGGTTACCTAGCGAGCACTTGGACTATGTAGGTTCCCTAACGGGCACTTGGACTATGTAGGTTCCTTAGCGGTCACGTGGACTATGTAGGCTCCCTAGAAGGCACGTGGACTATGTAGGTTACCTATGGCGCACTTTGAATATGTTGGTTATCTAGCGGGCACTTGGATTATCCAGGTTACGAAGCGGGTACTTGGACTATGTAGGTTACCAAACGGGCACTTGGACTATCTAGGTTGACGAACGGACACTTGGACTATTTAGGTAACCTAGCAGGCACTTGGACTGTTTAGGTTACATAGCGGGCACTTGGACTATCTAGGTTAACGAAAGGGCACTTGGACTATATAGGTTAGCTAACAGGCACTTGGACTACCTAGGTTAACTAGCAGGCACTTGGACGATGTAGGTTACCTAGCGGACACTTGGACGATTTAGGTTAACTAGCGGGCACTTGGACTATCTAGGTTAACTAGCAGGCCCTTGGACTATCTAGGTTTACTAGCGGGCACTTGGACTATCTAGGTTAGCTAACGGGCAATTGGACTATCAAGGTTACCTAACGGGCACTTGGACTATGTAGGTTACGTAGCGGGCACTTGGACTATCTAGGTTACCTAGCAGGCACTTTGACTATCTAGGTTAACTAACGGGCACTTGGACTATGTAGGTTGCCTAGCGAGCACTTGGACTATATAGGTTCCCTAGCGGGCACTTGGACTATGTAAGTTCCCTAGCGGTTACTTGGACTCTCTAGGTTAACTAGTGGGCAATTGGACTGTCTAGGTTACCTAGTGGGCACTTGGACTATGTAGTTTACCTATCAGGCAGTTGGACTATGTAGGTTAACTAGCGGGCACTTGGACTATCTAGGTTACCTAGCGGGCACTTGGACTATGTACGTTCCCTAGCGGGCAATTGGGCTATCTACGTTACCTTGCGGGCACTTGGACTATGTAGGTTAACAAACGGGCACTCGGACTATGTAGGTAACCTAGTGGTCACTTGGCCTGTCTAGGTTACCTAGCGGGCACTTGGACTATGTAGGTTAACTAGCGGGCACTTGGACAATTTGGGTTAACTAGCAGGCCCTAGGCTATGCAGGTTAACTAGCAGGCCCTTGGACTATGTAAGTTAACTAGAGGGCACTTGGACGATCCTGGTTAACTAGCGGGCACTTGGACGATCCTGGTTAACTAGCGGGCACTTGGACTATCTAAGTTAACTAGCGGGCACTAGGAATATGTAGGTAACCTAGTGGTCACTTGGCCTGTCCAGGTTACCTAGCGGGCACTTGGACTATGTAGGTTAACAAGCGGCCACTTGGACTATCTACGTTAACTAGCAGCCCTTGGTCTATGTAGGTTAACTAGCAGGCCCTTGGACTATGTAAGTTAACTACAGGGCACTTGGACGATCCTGGTTAACTAGCGGGCACTTGGACTATCTAAGTTAACTAGCGGGCACTTGGAATATGTAAGTTCCCTAGCGGGAACATGGACTATGAGGGTTCCCTAGCGGTTACTTGGACTGTATAGGTTAATAGCCGGCAATTGGACTGTCTAGGTTACCTAGTGGGCACTTGGTCTATGTAGGTTATCTAGCGGGCACTTGGACTATGTAGGTTACCTAGCGGGCACTTGGACTATGTAGGTTATCTAGCGGGCACTTGGACTATGTAGGTTAACTAACGGGCACTTGGACTATCTAGGTTAGCTAACAGGAACTTGGACTATCTAGGTTACCTAGTGGGCACTTTGACTATGTAGGTTACCTAGCGGTCACTTGGACTATCTAGGGTAGCTAACGGGTACTTGGGCTATCTAGGTTACCTAGCGGGCACTTGGACTATGTAGGTTAACTAGTGGGCACTTGGACTATGTAGGTCAACTAGCGGGCCATTGGACTATCTAGGTTAGCTAACGGGCACTTGGACTATCTAGGTTACCTAGCGGGCACTTGGATTATGTAGGTTCCCTAGCGGGCACTTAGACTATTTAGTTTTCCTTACGGGCATTTGGACTATGTAGGTTACCTAGCGAGTACTTGGACTATGTAGGTTCCCTAACGGGCACTTGGACTATGTAGGTTCCTTAGCGGTCACGTGGACTATGTAGGCGCCCTAGAAGGCACATGGACTATGTAGGTTACCTATCGCGCACTTTGACTATGTTGGTTATCCAGCGGGCACTTGGACTATCCAGGTTACGAAGCGGGCACTTGGACTATGTTGGTTACCAAACGGGCACTTGGACTATCTAGGTTAACGAACGGACCATGGACTATGTAGGTAACATAGCGGGCACTTGGACTGTCTAGGTTACATAGCGGGCACTTGGACTATCTAGGTTAACGATAGGGCACTTGGACTATGTAGGTTAGCTAACAGGCACTTGGACTACCTAGGTTAACTAGCAGGCACTTGGACGTTGTAGGTTACCTAGCGGACACTTGGACGATTTAGGTTAACTAGCGGGCACTTGGACTATCTAGGGTAATTAGCGGGCCCTTAGACTATCTAGGTTTACTAGCGGGCACTTGGACTATGTAGGTTACCTAGCGGTCACATGGACTATGTAGGTTACCTAACGGACACTTGGACTATCTAGGTTAGCTAACGGGTAACTGGACTATCAAGGTTACCTAACGGGCACTTGGACTATGTAGGTTACCTAGCGGTCACTTGGACTATCTAGGTTACCTAGCAGGCACTTTGACTATCTAGGTTAACTAACGGGCACTTGGACTATGTAAGTTGCCTAGCGAGCACTTGGACTATGTAGGTTCCCTAGCGGTTACTTGTACTGTCTAGGTTAACTAGTGGGCAATTGGACTGTCTAGGTTACCTAGTGGGCACTTGGACTATATAGTTTACCTATCAGGCACGTGGACTATGTAGGTTAACTAGCGGGCACTTGGACTATCTAGGTTACCAAGCGGGCACTTGGACTATGTACGTTCCCTAGCGGACAATTGGGCTATCTACGTTATCTAGCGGGCACTTGGACTATGTAGGATAACGAACGGGCACTTGGACTATGTATGTAACCTAGTGGTCACTTGGCCTGTCTAGGTTACCTAGCGGGCACTTGGACTATGTAGGTTAACTAGCGGGCACTTGGACTATCTAGGTTAACTAGCGGGCCCTTGGTCTATGTAGGTTAACTAGCAGGCCCTTGGACTATGTAAGTTAACTAGAGGGCACTTGGACGATCCTGGTTAACTAGCGGGCACTTGGACTATCTAGGGTAATTAGCGGGCCCTTAGACTATCTAGGTTTACTAGCGGGCACTTGGACTATGTAGGTTACCTAGCGGTCACATGGACTATGTAGGTTACCTAACGGACACTTGGACTATCTAGGTTAGCTAACGGGTAACTGGACTATCAAGGTTACCTAACGGGCACTTGGACTATGTAGGTTACCTAGCGGTCACTTGGACTATCTAGGTTACCTAGCAGGCACTTTGACTATCTAGGTTAACTAACGGGCACTTGGACTATGTAAGTTGCCTAGCGAGCACTTGGACTATGTAGGTTCCCTAGCGGTTACTTGTACTGTCTAGGTTAACTAGTGGGCAATTGGACTGTCTAGGTTACCTAGTGGGCACTTGGACTATATAGTTTACCTATCAGGCACGTGGACTATGTAAGTTAACTAGAGGGCACTTGGACGATCCTGGTTAACTAGCGGGCACTTGGATTATCTAGGTTAACTAGCGGGCACTTGGACTATGTAGGTTCCCTAGGGTTACTTGGACTGTCTAGGTTAACTAGCGGGCAATTGGACTGTCTAGGTTACCTAGTGGTGACATGGACTATGTAGTTTACCTAGCAGGCACTTGGACTATGTAGGTTCCCTACTGGGCATTTGGACTATATGGGTTACCTAGCGGGCACTTGGACTATGTAGGTTATCTAGCGGGCACTTGGAATATGTAGGTTAACTAACGGGCACTTGGACTATCTAGGTTAGCTAACAGGAACTTGGACTATCTAGGTTACCTAGTGGGCACTTTGACTATGTAGGTTACCTAGCGGTCACTTGGACTATCTAGGGTAGCTAACGGGTACTTGGGTTATCTAGGTTACCTAGCGGGCACTTGGACTATGTAGGTTAACTAGCGGGCACTTGGACTATGTAGGTCAACTAGCGGGCCAATGGACTATCTAGGCTTGCTAACGGGCACTTGGACTATCTAGGATACCTAAGGGGCACTTGGTTTATGTAGGTTCTCTAGCGGGCACTTAGACTATGTAGTTTTCCTTGCGGGCATTTGGACTATGAAGGTTACCTAGCGAGCACTTGGACTATGTAGGTTCCCTAACGGGCACTTGGACTATGTAGGTTCCTTAGCGGTCACGTAGACTATGTAGGCTCCCTAGAAGGCTCTTGGACTATGTAGGTTACCTATCGCGCACTTTGACTATGTTGGTTATCTAGCGGGCACGTGGACTATCCAGGTTACGAAGCGGGCACTTGGACTATGTAGGTTACCAAACGGGCACTTGGACTATCTAGGTTAACGAACGGACACTTGGACTATGTAGGTTAGCTAACAGGCACTTGGACTACCTAGGTTACCTAGCAAGCACTTGGACGTTGTAGTTTACCTAGCGGACACTTGGACGATTTAGGTTAACTAGCGGGCACTTGGACTATCTAGGTTAACTAGCGGGCCCTTGGACTATCTAGGTTTACTAGCAGGCACTTGGACTATCTAGGTTAACTATCAGGCACATGGAATATGTAGGTTACCTAGCGGTCACATGGACTATGTAGGTTACCTAGCGGACACTTGGACTATCTAGGTTAGCTAACGGGTAATTGGACTATCAAGGTTACCTAACGGGCACTTGGACTATGTAGGTTCCCTAGGGTTACTTGGACTGTCTAGGTTAACTAGCGGGCAATTGGACTGTCTAGGTTACCTAGTGGTGACATGGACTATGTAGTTTACCTAGCAGGCACTTGGACTATGTAGGTTCCCTACTGGGCATTTGGACTTTATGGGTTACCTAGCGGGCACTTGGACTATGTAGGTTATCTAGCGGGCACTTGGACTATGTAGGTCAACTAGCGGGCCAATGGACTATCTAGGCTAGCTAACGGGCACTTGGACTATCTAGAATACCTAAGGGGCACTTGGTTTATGTAGGTTCTCTAGCGGGCACTTAGACTATGTAGTTTTCCTTGCGGGCATTTGGACTATGAAGGTTACCTAGCGAGCACTTGGACTATGTAGGTTCCCTAACGGGCACTTGGACTATGTAGGTTCCTTAGCGGTCACGTGGACTATGTAGGCTCCCTAGAAGGCTCTTGGACTATGTAGGTTACCTATCGCGCACTTTGACTATGTTGGTTATCTAGCGGGCACGTGGACTATCCAGGTTACGAAGCGGGCACTTGGACTATGTAGGTTACCAAACGGGCACTTGGACTATCTAGGTTAACGAACGGACACTTGGACTATGTAGGTTAGCTAACAGGCACTTGGACTACCTAGGTTACCTAGCAAGCACTTGGACGTTGTAGTTTACCTAGCGGACACTTGGACGATTTAGGTTAAGTAGCGGGCACTTGGACTATCTAGGTTAACTAGCGGGCCCTTGGACTATCTAGGTTTACTAGCAGGCACTTGGACTATCTAGGTTAACTATCAGGCACATGGAATATGTAGGTTACCTAGCGGTCACATGGACTATGTAGGTTACCTAGCGGACACTTGGACTATCTAGGTTAGCTAACGGGTAATTGGACTATCAAGGTTACCTAACGGGCACTTGGACTATGTAGGTTCCCTAGGGTTACTTGGACTGTCTAGGTTAACTAGCGGGCAATTGGACTGTCTAGGTTACCTAGTGGTGACATGGACTATGTAGTTTACCTAGCAGGCACTTGGACTATGTAGGTTCCCTACTGGGCATTTGGACTATATGGGTTACCTAGCGGGCACTTGGACTATGTAGGTTATCTAGCGGGCACTTGGACTATGTAGGTTAACTAACGGGCACTTGGACTATCTAGGTTAGCTAACAGGAACTTGGACTATCTAGGTTACCTAGTGGGCACTTTGACTATGTAGGTTACCTAGCGGTCACTTGGACTATCTAGGGTAGCTAACGGGTACTTGGGTTATCTAGGTTACCTAGCGGGCACTTGGACTATGTAGGTTAACTAGCGGGCACTTGGACTATGTAGGTCAACTAGCGGGCCAATGGACTATCTAGGCTAGCTAACGGGCACTTGGACTATCTAGGATACCTAAGGGGCACTTGGATTATGTAGGTTCTCTAGCGGGCACTTAGACTATGTAGTTTTCCTTGCGGGCATTTGGACTATGAAGGTTACCTAGCGAGCACTTGGACTATGTAGGTTCCCTAACGGGCACTTGGACTATGTAGGTTCCTTAGCGGTCACGTGGACTATGTAGGCTCCCTAGAAGGCTCTTGGACTATGTAGGTTACCTATCGCGCACTTTGACTATGTTGGTTATCTAGCGGGCACGTGGACTATCCAGGTTACGAAGCGGGCACTTGGACTATGTAGGTTACCAAACGGGCACTTGGACTATCTAGGTTAACGAACGGACACTTGGACTATGTAGGTACCATAGCGGGCACTTGGACTGTCTAGGTTACATAGCAGGCACTTGGACTATCTAGGTTAACGAACGGGCACTTGGACTATGTAGGTTAGCTAACAGGCAATTGGACTTTCTAGGTTACCTAGCAAGCACTTGGACGTTGTAGTTTACCTAGCGGACACTTGGACGATTTAGGTTAACTAGCGGGCACTTGGACTATCTAGGTTAACTAGCGGGCCCTTGGACTATCTAGGTTTACTAGCAGGCACTTGGACTATCTAGGTTAACTATCAGGCACATGGAATATGTAGGTTACCTAGCGGTCACATGGACTATGTAGGTTACCTAGCGGACAATTGGACTATCTAGGTTAGCTAACGGGTAATTGGACTATCAAGGTTACCTAACGGGCACTTGGACTATGTAGGTTACCTAGCAGGCATTTTGACTATCTAGGTTAACTAATGGGCACTTGGCCTATGTAGGTTGCCTAGAGAGCACTTGGACTATGTAGGTTCCCTAGCGGTTACTTGGACTGTCTAGGTTAACTAGTGGGCAATTAGATTGTCTAGGTTACCTAGTGGGCACTTGGACTATGTAGTTTACCTATCAGGCACTTGGACTATGTAGGTTAACTAGCGGGCACTTGGACTATCTAGGTTACCTAGCGGGCACTTGGACTATGTACGTTCCCTAGCGGGCAATTGGGCTATCTACGTTACCTAGCGGGCACTTGGACTATGTAGGTTAACGAACGGGCACTTGGACTATGTAGGTAACCTAGTGGTCACTTGGCCTGTCTAGGTTACGTAGCGGGCACTTGGACTATGTAGGTTAACTAGCGGGCACTTGGACTATCTAGGTTAACTAGCGGGCCCTTGGTCTATGTAGGTTAACTAGCAGGCCCTTGGACTATGTAAGTTAACTAGAGGGCACTTGGACGATCCTGGTTAACAAACGGGCACTTGGACTATCTAGGTTAACTAGCGGGCACTTGGAATATGTAAGTTCCCTAGCGGGAACTTGGACTATGTAGGTTCCCTAGCGGTTACTTGGACTGTCTAGGTTAACTAGCGGGCAATTGGACTGTCTAGGTTACCTAGGGGGCACTTGGACTATATATTTTACCTAGCAGGCACTTGGACTATGTAGGTTCCCTAGCGGGCATTTGGACTATATAGGTTACCTAGCGGGCACTTGGACTATGTAGGTTATCTAGCGGGCACTTGGACTATGTAGGTGAACTAACGGGCACTTGGACTATGTAGGTTGCATAGCGAGCACTTGGACTATGTAGGATCCCTAGCGGTTACTTGTACTGTCTAGGTTAACTAGTGGGCAATTAGACTGTATAGGTTACCTAGTGGGCACTTGGACTATGTAGTTTACCTATCAGGCACTTGGACTATATAGGTTAACTAGCGGGCAGTTGGACTATCTAGGTTACCTAGCGGGCACTTGGACTATGTACGTTCCCTAGCGGGCAATTGGGCTATCTACGTTAACTAGCGGGCACTTGGACTATGTAGGTTAACGAACGGGCACTTGGACTATGTACGTAACCTAGTGGTCACTTGGCCTGTCTAGGTTACCTAGAGGGCACTTGGAATATGTAGGTTAAGTAGCGGGCACTTGGACTATCTAGGTTAACTAGCGGACACTTGGAATATGTAAGTTCCCTAGCGGGAACTTGGACTATGTAGGTTCCCTAGTGGTTACTTGGACTGTCTAGGTTAACTAGCGGGCAATTGGACTGTCTAGGTTACCTAATGGGCACTTGGACTATGTAGTTTACCTAGCAGGCACTTGGACTATGTAGGTTCCCAGCGGGCATTTGGACTATATAGGTTACCTAGCGGGCACTTGGACTATGTAGGTTATCTAGCAGGCACTTGGACTATGTAGGTTAACTAAAGGGCACTTGCATTATCTAGGTTAACTAACAGGCACTTGGACTATGTATGTTCCAGAGCGGGCAATTGGCCTATGTAGTTTCCCTAGCGTGCACTTGGACTATCTAGGTTCCATATAGGGCACTTGGACTATGTAGGTTAACTAGTGGACAATTGGATGATCTAGGTTAACTAGCGGTCCCTTGGACTACGTCGGTTAACTAGCGGACACTTGCACTATGTAGGTTACCTAGCGGGCACTTGGACAATCTAGGTTAACTAGCGGGCCTTTGTACTATGTAGTTTAACTAGCGGACACTTGCACTATGTAGGTTGCCTAGCGGGCACTTGGACTATCTAGGTTACCTAGCAGGCACTTTGACTATCTAGGTTAACTAACGGGCACTTGGACTATGTAGGTTGCCTAGAGAGCACTTGGACTATGTAGGTTCCCTAGCGGTTACTTGGACTGTCTAGGTAAACTAGTGGGCAATTGGACTGTCTAGGTTACCTAGTGGGCACTTGGACTATGTAGTTTACCTATCAGGCACTTGGACTATGTAGGTTAACTAGCGGGCACTTGGACTATCTAGGTTACCTAGCGGGCACTTGGACTATGTACGTTCCCTAGCGGGCAATTGGGCTATCTACGTTACCTAGCGGGCACTTGGACTATGTAAGTTAACGAACGGGCACTTGGACTATGTAGGTAACCTATTGGTCACTTGGCCTGTCTAGGTTACCTAGCGGGCACTTGGACTATGTAGGTTAACTAGAAGGCACTTGGACTATCTAGGTAAACTAGCGGGCCCTTGGTCTATGTAGGTTAACTAGCAGGCCCTTTGACTATGTAAGTTAACTAGAGGCCACTTGGACGATCCTGGTTAACTAGCGGGCACTTGGACTATCTAAGTTAACTAGCGGGCCCTTGGAATATGTAAGTTCCCTAGCGGGAACTTGGACTATGTAGGTTCCCTAGCGGTTACTTGGACTGTCTAGGTTAACTAGCGGGCAATTGGACTGTCTAGGTTAACTAGCGGGCAATTGGATTGTCTAGGTTACCTAGTGGGCACTTGGACTATGTAGTTTACCTAGCAGGCACTTGGACTATGTAGGTTCCCAGCGGGCATTTGGACTATATAGGTTACCTAGCGGGCACTTGGACTATGTAGGTTATCTAGCGGGCACTTGGACTATGTAGGTTAACTAAAGGGCACTTGCATTATCTAGGTTAACTAACAGGCACTTGGACTATGTATGTTCCAGAGCGGGCAATTGGCCTATGTAGTTTCCCTAGCGTGCACTTGGACTATCTAGGTTCCATATAGGGCACTTGGACTATGTAGGTTAACTAGTGGACAATTGGATGATCTAGGTTAACTAGCGGTCCCTTGGACTACGTCGGTTAACTAGTGGACACTTGCACTATGTAGGTTACCTAGCGGGCACTTGGACAATCTAGGTTAACTAGCGGGCCTTTGGACTATGTAGTTTAACTAGCGGACACTTGCACTATGTAGGTTGCCTAGCGGGCACTTGGACTATCTAGGTTACCTAGCAGGCACTTTGACTATCTAGGTTAACTAACGGGCACTTGGACTATGTAGGTTGCCTAGAGAGCACTTGGACTATGTAGGTTCCCTAGCGGTTACTTGGACTGTCTAGGTAAACTAGTGGGCAATTGGACTGTCTAGGTTACCTAGTGGGCACTTGGACTATGTAGTTTACCTATCAGGCACTTGGACTATGTAGGTTAACTAGCGGGCACTTGGACTATCTAGGTTACCTAGCGGGCACTTGGACTATGTACGTTCCCTAGCGGGCAATTGGGCTATCTACGTTACCTAGCGGGCACTTGGACTATGTAGGTTAACGAACGGGCACTTGGACTATGTAGGTAACCTATTGGTCACTTGGCCTGTCTAGGTTACCTAGCGGGCACTTGGACTATGTAGGTTAATTAGAAGGCACTTGGACTATGTAGGTTAATTAGAAGGCACTTGGACTATCTAGGTAAACTAGCGGGCCCTTGGTCTATGTAGGTTAACTAGCAGGCCCTTGGACTATGTAAGTTAACTAGAGGCCACTTGGACGATCCTGGTTAACTAGCGGGCACTTGGACTATCTAAGTTAACTAGCGGGCACTTGGAATATGTAAGTTCCCTAGCGGGAACTTGGACTATGTAGGTTCCCTAGCGGTTACTTGGACTGTCTAGGTTAACTAGCGGGCAATTGGACTGTCTAGGTTAACTAGCGGGCAATTGGACTGTCTAGGTTACCTAGTGGGCACTTGGACTATGTAGTTTACCTAGCAGGCACTTGGACTATGTAGGTTCCCAGCGGGCATTTGGACTATATAGGTTACCTAGCGGGCACTTGGACTATGTAGGTTATCTAGCGGGCACTTGGACTATGTAGGTTAACTAAAGGGCACTTGCATTATCTAGGTTAACTAACAGGCACTTGGACTATGTATGTTCCAGAGCGGGCAATTGGCCTATGTAGTTTCCCTAGCGTGCACTTGTACTATCTAGGTTCCATATAGGGCACTTGGACTATGTAGGTTAACTAGTGGACAATAGGATGATCTAGGTTAACTAGCGGTCCCTTGGACTACGTCGGTTAACTAGCGGACACTTGCACTATGTAGGTTACCTAGCGGGCACTTGGACAATCTAGGTTAACTAGCGGGCCTTTGGACTATGTAGTTTAACTAGCGGACACTTGCACTATGTAGGTTGCCTAGCGGGCACTTGGACTATCTAGGTTACCTAGCAGGCACTTTGACTATCTAGGTTAACTAACGGGCACTTGGACTATGTAGGTTGCCTAGAGAGCACTTGGACTATGTAGGTTCCCTAGCGGTTACTTGGACTGTCTAGGTAAACTAGTGGGCAATTGGACTGTCTAGGTTACCTAGTGGGCACTTGGACTATGTAGTTTACCTATCAGGCACTTGGACTATGTAGGTTAACTAGCGGGCACTTGGACTATCTAGGTTACCTAGCGGGCACTTGGACTATGTACGTTCCCTAGCGGGCAATTGGGCTATCTACGTTACCTAGCGGGCACTTGGACTATGTAGGTTAACGAACGGGCACTTGGACTATGTAGGTAACCTATTGGTCACTTGGCCTGTCTAGGTTACCTAGCGGGCACTTGGACTATGTAGGTTAACTAGAAGGCACTTGGACTATCTAGGTAAACTAGCGGGCCCTTGGTCTATGTAGGTTAACTAGCAGGCCCTTTGACTATGTAAGTTAACTAGAGGCCACTTGGACGATCCTGGTTAACTAGCGGGCACTTGGACTATCTAAGTTAACTAGCGGGCCCTTGGAATATGTAAGTTCCCTAGCGGGAACTTGGACTATGTAGGTTCCCTAGCGGTTACTTGGACTGTCTAGGTTAACTAGCGGGCAATTGGACTGTCTAGGTTAACTAGCGGGCAATTGGACTGTCTAGGTTACCTAGTGGGCACTTGGACTATGTAGTTTACCTAGCAGGCACTTGGACTATGTAGGTTCCCTAGCGGGCATTTGGACTATATAGGTTATCTAGCGGGCACTTGGACTATGTAGGTTATCTAGCGGGCACTTGGACTATGTAGGTTAACTAAAGGGCACATGCATCATCTAGGTTAACTAACAGGCACTTGGACTATGTATGTTCCAGAGCGGGCAATTTGACTATGTAGGTTCCCTAGCGTGCACTTGGACTATCTAGGTTCCATATAGGGCACTTGGACTATGTAGGTTAACTAGTGGACAATTGGACAATCTAGGTTAACTAGCGGTCCCTTGGACTAGGTAGGTTAACTAGCGGACACTTGCACTATGTAGGTTACCTAGCGGGCACTTGGAATATCTAGCTTAACTAGCGGGCCTTTGGACTATGTAGTTTAACTAGCGGACACTTGCACTATCTAGGTTACCTAGCGGGCACTTGGACTATCTAGGTAACCTAGCAGGCACTTTGACTATCTAGGTTAACTAACGGGCACTTGGACTATGTAGTTTACCTATCAGGCACTTGGACTATGTAGGTCAACTAGCGGGCCATTGGACTATCTAGGTTAGCTAACGGACACTTGGACTATCTAGGTTACCTAGCGGGCACTTGGATTATGTAGGTTCTCTAGCGGGCACTTAGACTATGTAGTTTTCCTTGCGGGCATTTGGACTATGTAGGTTACCTAGCGAGCACTTGGACTATGTAGGTTCCCTAACGGGCACTAGGACTATGTAGGTTCCTTAGCGGTCACGTGGACTATGTAGGCACCCTAGAAGGCACTTGGACTATGTAGGTTACCTATCGCGCCCTTTGACTATGTTGGTTATCTGGCGGGCACTTGGACTATCCAGGTTACGAAGCGGGCACTTGGACTATGTAGGTTACCAAACGGGCACTTGGACTATCTAGGTTAACGAACGGACACTTGGACGATTTAGGTAACCTAGCGGGCACTTGGACTGTCTAGGTTACATAGCGCGCACTTGGACTATCTAGGTTAACGAACGGGCACTTGGACTATGTAGGTTAGCTAACAGGCACTTGGACTACCTAGGTTAGCTAGCAGGCACTTGGACGTTGTAGGTTACCTAGCGGACACTTGGACGATTTAGGTTAACTAGCGGGCACTTGGACTATCTAGGTTAACTAGCGGGCCCTTGGACTATCTAGGTTTACTAGCGGGCACTTGGACTATCTAGGTTAACTATCGGGCACTTGGACTATGTAGGTTACCTAGCGGTCACATGGACTATGTAGGTTACCTAGCAGACACTTGGACTATCTAGGTTACCTAGCAGGCACTTTGACTATCTAGGTTAACTAACGGGCACTTGGAACATGTAGGTTGCCTAGCGAGCACTTGGACTATGTAGGTTTCCTAGCGGTTACTTGTACTGTCTAGGTTAACTAGTGGGCAATTGGAATGTCTAGGTTACCTAGTGGGCACTTGGACTATATAGTTTACCTATCAGGCACGTGGACTATGTAGGTTAACTAGCGGGCTCTTGGACTATCTAGGTTACCTAGCGGGCACTTGGACTATGTACGTTCCCTAGCGGGCAATTGGGCTATTTACGTTAACTAGCGGGCACTTGGACTATGTAGGTTAATGAACGGGCACTTGGACTATGTAGGTAACCTAGTGGTCACTTGGCCTGTCTAGGTTACCTAGCGGGCACTTGGACTATGTAGGTTAACTAGCGGACCCTTGGTCTATGTAGGTTAACTAGCAGGCCCTTGGACTATGTAAGTTAACTAGAGGGCACTTGGACGATCCTGGTTAACTAGCGGGCACTTGGACTATCTAGGTTAACTAGCGGGCACTTGGACTATGTAGGTTCCCTAGGGTTACTTGGACTGTCTAGGTTAACTAGCGGGCAATTGGACTGACTAGGTTACCTAGTGGGCACTTGGACTATGTAGTTTACCTAGCAGGCACTTGGACTATGTAGGTTCCCTACTGGGCAGTTGGACAATATGGGTTACCTAGCGGGCACTTGGACTATGTAGGTTAACTAACGGGCACTTGGACTATCTAGGTTAGCTAACAGGAACTTGGACTATCTAGGTTACCTAGTGGGCACTTTGACTATGTAGGTTACCTAGCGGTCACTTGGACTATCTAGGGTAGCTAACGGGTACTTGGGTTATCTAGGTTACCCAGCGGGCACTTGGACTATGTAGGTTACCCAGCGGGCACTTGGACTATGTAGGTTAACTAGCGGGCACTTGGACTATGTACGTCAACTAGCGGGCCAATGGACTATCTAGGCTAGCTAACGGGCACTTGGACTATCTAGGATACCTAACGGGCACTTGGATTATGTAGGTTCTCTAGCGGGCACTTAGACTATGTAGTTTTCCTTGCGGGCATTTGGACTATGTAGGTTACCTAGCGAGCACTTGGACTATGTAGGTTCCCTAACGGGCACTTGGACTATGTAGGTTCCTTAGCGGTCACGTGGACTATGTAGGCTCCCTAGAAGGCACTTGGACTATGTAGGTTACCTATCGCGCACTTTAACTATGTTGGTTATCTAGCGGGCACTTGGACGATCCAGGTTACGAAGCGGGCACTTAGACTATGTAGGTTACCAAACGGGCACTTGGACTATCTAGGTTAACGAACGGACACTTGGACTATGTAGGTTAGCTAACAGGCACTTGGACTACCTAGGTTACCTAGCAAGCACTTGGACGTTGTAGGTTACCTAGCGGACACTTGGACGATTTAGGTTAACTAGCGGGCACTTGGACTATTTAGGTTAACTAGCGGGCCCTTGGACTATCTAGGTTTCTTAGCAGGCACTTGGACTATCTAGGTTAACTATCGGGCATATGGACTATGTAGGTTACCTAGCGGTCACATGGACTATGTAGGTTACCTAGCGGACACTTGGACTATCTAGGTTAGCTAAAGGGTAATTAGACTATCAAGGTTACCTAAAGGGCACTTGGACTATGTAGGTTACCAAGCGGGCACTTGGACTATCTAGGTTACCTAGGAGGCATTTTGACTATCTAGGTTAACTAATGTGCACTTGGCCTATGTAGGTTGCCTAGCGAGCACTTGGACTATGTAGGTTCCCTAGTGGTTACTTGGACTGTCTAGGTTAACTAGTGGGCAATTAGACTGTCTAGGTTACCTAGTGGGCACTTGGACTATGTAGTTTACCTATCAGGCACTTGGATTATGTAGGTTAACTAGCGGGCACTTGGACTATGTACGTTCCCTAGCGGGCAATTGGGCTTTCTACGTTACCTAGCGGGCACTTGGACTATGTAGGTTAACGAACAGGCACTTGGACTATGTATGTTCCAGAGCGGGCAATTGGCCTATGTAGTTTCCCTAGCGTGCACTTGGACTATCTAGGTTCCATATAGGGCACTTGGACTATGTAGGTTAACTAGTGGACAATTGGATGATCTAGGTTAACTAGCGGTCCCTTGGACTACGTCGGTTAACTAGCGGACACTTGCACTATGTAGGTTACCTAGCGGGCACTTGGACAATCTAGGTTAACTAGCGGGCCTTTGGACTATGTAGTTTAACTAGCGGACACTTGCACTATGTAGGTTGCCTAGCGGGCACTTGGACTATCTAGGTTACCTAGCAGGCACTTTGACTATCTAGGTTAACTAACGGGCACTTGGACTATGTAGGTTGCCTAGAGAGCACTTGGACTATGTAGGTTCCCTAGCGGTTACTTGGACTGTCTAGGTAAACTAGTGGGCAATTGGACTGTCTAGGTTACCTAGTGGGCACTTGGACTATGTAGTTTACCTATCAGGCACTTGGACTATGTAGGTTAACTAGCGGGCACTTGGACTATCTAGGTTACCTAGCGGGCACTTGGACTATGTACGTTCCCTAGCGGGCAATTGGGCTATCTACGTTACCTAGCGGGCACTTGGACTATGTAGGTTAACGAACGGGCACTTGGACTATGTAGGTAACCTATTGGTCACTTGGCCTCTCTAGGTTACCTAGCGGGCACTTGGACTATGTAGGTTAACTAGAAGGCACTTGGACTATCTAGGTAAACTAGCGGGCCCTTGGTCTATGTAGGTTAACTAGCAGGCCCTTGGACTATGTAAGTTAACTAGAGGCCACTTGGACGATCCTGGTTAACTAGCGGGCACTTGGACTATCTAAGTTAACTAGCGGGCACTTGGAATATGTAAGTTCCCTAGCGGGAACTTGGACTATGTAGGTTCCCTAGCGGTTACTTGGACTGTCTAGGTTAACTAGCGGGCAATTGGACTGTCTAGGTTAACTAGCGGGCAATTGGACTGTCTAGGTTACCTAGTGGGCACTTGGACTATGTAGTTTACCTAGCAGGCACTTGGACTATGTAGGTTCCCTAGCGGGCATTTGGACTATATAGGTTACCTAGCGGGCACTTGGACTATGTAGGTTATCTAGCGGGCACTTGGACTATGTAGGTTAACTAAAGGGCACATGCATTATCTAGGTTAACTAACAGGCACTTGGACTATGTATGTTCCAGAGCGGGCAATTTGACTATGTAGGTTCCCTAGCGTGCACTTGGACTATCTAGGTTCCATATAGGGCACTTGGACTATGTAGGTTAACTAGTGGACAATTGGACAATCTAGGTTAACTAGCGGTCCCTTGGACTAGGTAGGTTAACTAGCGGACACTTGCACTATGTAGGTTACCTAGCGGGCACTTGGAATATCTAGCTTAACTAGCGGGCCTTTGGACTATGTAGTTTAACTAGCGGACACTTGCACTATCTAGGTTACCTAGCGGTCACTTGGACTATCTAGGTAACCTAGCAGGCACTTTGACTATCTAGGTTAACTAACGGGCACTTGGACTATGTAGTTTACCTATCAGGCACTTGGACTATGTAGGTCAACTAGCGGGCCATTGGACTATCTAGGTTAGCTAACGGACACTTGGACTATCTAGGTTACCTAGCGGGCACTTGGATTATGTAGGTTCCCTAGCGGGCACTTAGACTATGTAGTTTTCCTTGCGGGCATTTGGACTATGTAGGTTACCTAGCGAGCACTTGGACTATGTAGGTTCCCTAACGGGCACTAGGACTATGTAGGTTCCTTAGCGGTCACGTGGACTATGTAGGCACCCTAGAAGGCACTTGGACTATGTAGGTTACATATCGCGCCCTTTGACTATGTTGGTTATCTGGCGGGCACTTGGACTATCCAGGTTACGAAGCGGGCACTTGGACTATGTAGGTTACCAAACGGGCACTTGGACTATCTAGGTTAACGAACGGACACTTGGACGATTTAGGTAACCTAGCGGGCACTTGGACTGTCTAGGTTACATAGCGCGCACTTGGACTATCTAGGTTAACGAACGGGCACTTGGACTATGTAGGTTAGCTAACAGGCACTTGGACTACCTAGGTTAGCTAGCAGGCACTTGGACGTTGTAGGTTACCTAGCGGACACTTGGACGATTTAGGTTAACTAGCGGGCACTTGGACTATCTAGGTTAACTAGCGGGCCCTTGGACTATCTAGGTTTACTAGCGGGCACTTGGACTATCTAGGTTAACTATCGGGCACTTGGACTATATAGGTTACCTAGCGGGCACTTGGACTATCTAGGTTAGCTAACAGGAACTTGGAGTATCTAGGTTACCTAGTGGGCACTTTGACTGCGTAGGTTACCTAGCGGTCACTGGGACTATCTAGGGTAGCTAATGGGTACTTGGGCTATCTAGGTTACCTAGCGGGCACTTGGAATATGTAGGTTAACTAGCGGGCACTTGGACTATTCAGGTCAACTAGCAGGCCATTGGACTATCTAGGTTAGCTAACGGGCACTTGGACTATCTAGGTTACCTAACGGGCACTTGGATTATGTAGGTTCCCTAGCGGGCACTTAGACTATGTAGGTTTCCTTGCGGGCATTTGCACTATGTAGGTTACCTAGCGAGCACTTGGACTATGTAGGTTCCCTAACGGGCACTTGGACTATGTAGGTTCCTTAGCGGTCACGTGGACTATGTAGGCTCCCTAGAAGGCACTTGGACTATGTAGGTTACCTACGGCGCACTTTGACTATGTTGGTTATCTAGCGGGCACTTGAACTATCCAGGTTAAGAAGCGGGCACTTGGACTATGTAGGTTACCAAACGGGCACTTGGACTATCTAGGTTAACGAACGGACACTTGGACTATGTAGGTAACCTAGCAGGCACTTGGACTGTCTAGGTTACATAGCGGGCACTTGGACTATCTAGGTTATCTAGCGGGCACTTGGACTAAGTACGTTCCCTAGCGGTCAATTGGGCTATCTACGTTACCTAGCGGGCACTTGGACTATGTATGTTAACGAACGGGCACTTGGACTAGTAGGTAACCTAGCAGGCACTTTGACTATCTAGGTTAACTAACGGGCACTTGGACTATGTAGGATGCCTAGCGAGCACTTGCACTATATAGGTTCCCTAGCAGGCACTTGGACTATGTAAGTTCCCTAGCGGTTACTTGGACTGTCTAGGTTAACTTGTGGGCAATTGGACTGTCTAGGTTACCTAGTGGGCACTTGGACTATGTAGTTTACCTATCAGGCACTTGGACTATGTAGGTTAACTAGCGGGAACTTGGACTATCTAGGTTACCTAGTGGGCACTTGGACTATGTACATTCCCTAGCGGGCAATTGGGCTATCTACGTTACCTAGCGGGCACTTGGACTATGTAGGTTAACGAACGGGCACTTGGACTATGTAGGTAACCTAGTGGTCACTTGGCCTGTCTAGGTTACCTAGCGGGCCCTTAGACTATGTAGGTTAACTAGCGGGCAATTGGACTATCTAGGTTACCTAGCGGGCACTTGGACTATGTAGGTTAACTAGCAGGCCCTTGGACTATGTAAGTTAACTAGAGGGCAATCTGACGATCCTGGTTAACTAGCGGGCACTTGGACTATCTAGGTTAACTAGCGGGCACTTGGAATATGTAAGTTCCCTTGCGGGAATTTGGACTATGTAGGTTCCCTATCGGTTACTTGGACTGTCTAGGTTAACTAGCGGGCAATTGGACTGTCTAGGTTACCTAGTGGGCACCTGGACTATGTAGTTTACCTAGCAGGCATTTGGACTATGTACGTTAACTAACGGGCACTTGGACTATCTAGGGTAGCTAACGGGTACTTGGGCTATCTAGGTTACCTAGCGGGCACTTGGACTATGTAGGTTAACTAGCGGGCACTTGGACTATGTAGGTCAACTAGCGGGCCATTGGACTATGTAGGTTAGCTAACGGGCACTTGTACTATCTAGGTTACCTAACGGGCACTTGGATTATGTAGGTTGCCTAGCGGGCACTTAGACTATGTAGTTTTCCTTGCGGTCATTTGGACTATATAGGTTACCTAGCGAGCACTTGGACTATGTAGGTCCCCTAACGGGCACTTGGACTATGTAGGTTCCTTAGCGGTCACGTGGACTATGTAGGCTCCCTAGAAGGCACTTGGACTATGTAGGTTACCTATGGCGCACTTTGACTATGTTGGTTATCTAGCGGGCACTTGGACTATCCAGGTTACGAAGCGGGCACTTGGACTATGTAGGTTACCAAACGGGCACTTGGACTATCTGGGTTAACGAACGGACACTTGGACTATGTAGGTAACCTAGCGGGCACTTGGACTGTCTAGGTAACATAGCGGGCACTTGGACTATCTAGGTTAACGAACGGGCACTTGGACTATGTAGGTTAGCTAACAGGCACTTGGACTACCTTGGTTACCTAGCAGGCACTTGGACGTTGTAGGTTACCTAGCGGACACTTGGACGATTTAGGTTAACTAGCGGGCACTTGGACTATCTAGGTTAACAAGCGTGCCCTTGGACTATCTAGGTTAACTATCGGGCACTTGGACTATGTAGGTTACCTAGCGGTCACATGGACTATGTAGGTTACGTAGCGGACACGTGGACTATCTAGGTTAGCTAACGGGCACTTGGACTATGTAGGTTACCTAGCGGGCACTTGGACTATCTAGGTTACCTAGCAGGCACTTTGACTATCTAGGTTAACTAACGGGCACTTGGACTATGTAGGTTGCCTAGCGATCACTTGGACTATGTAGGTTCCCTAGCGGTTACTTGGACTGTCTAGGTTAACTAGTGGGCAATTGGACTGTCTAGGTTACCTAGTGGGCACTTGGACTATGTAGTTTACCTATCAGGCACTTGGAATATGTAGGTTAACTAGCGGGCACTTGGACTATCTAGGTTACCTAGCGGGCACTTGGACTATGTACGTTCCCTAGCGGGCAATTGGGCTATCTACGTTAACTAGCGGGCACTTGGACTATGTACGTTCCCTAGCGGGCAATTGGCCTGTCTAGGTTACCTATCGGGCACTTGGACTATGTAGGTTAACTAGCGGGTACTTGGACTATCTAGGTTAACTAACGGGCACTTGGAATATGTAAGTTCCCTAGCGGGAAATTGGACTATGTAGGTTCCCTAGCGGTTACTTGGACTGTCTAGGTTAACTAGCGGGGAATTGGACTGTCTAGGTTACCTAGTGGGCACTTGGACTATGTAGTTTACCTAGCAGGCACTTGTACTATGTAGGTTCCCTAGCGGGCATTTGGACTATATAGTTTACCTAGCGGGCACTTGGACTATGTAGGTTATCTAGCGGGCACTTGGACTATGTAGGTTAATTAACGGGCACTTGGACTATCTAGGTTAGCTAACAGGAACGTGGACTATCTAGGTTACCTAGTGGGCACTTTGACTATGTAGGTTGCCTAGCAGTCACTTGGACTATCTAGGGTAGCTAACGGTTACTTGGGATATCTAGGTTACCTAGCGGGCACTTGGACTATGTAGGTTAACTAGCGGGCACTTGGACTATCTAGGTTAATTAGCGGGCCCTTGGTCTATGTAGGTTAACTAGCAGGCGCTTGGACTATGTAAGTTAACTAGAGGGCACTTGGACAATCCTGGTTAACTAGCAGGCACTTGGACTATCTAGGTTAACTAACGTGCACTTGGAATATGTAAGTTCCCTAGCGGGAACTTGGACAATGTAGGTTCCCAAGAAGTTACTTGGACTGTCTAGGTTAACTAGCGGGCAATTGGACTGTCTAGGTTACCTAGTGGGCACTTGGACTATGTAGTTTACCTAGCAGGCACTTGGACTATGTAGGTTCCCTAGCGGGCATTTGGAATATATAGTTTACCTATCGGGCACTTGGACTATGTAGGTTATCTAGCGGGCACTTGGACTATGTAGGTTAACAACCGGGCACTTGGACTATCTAGGTTAGCTAACAGGAACTTGGACAATCTAGGTTACCTAGTGGGCACTCTGACTATGTAGTTTACCTAGCGGTCACTTGGACTATCTAGGGTAGCTAACGGGTACTTGGGCTATCTAGGTTACCTAGCGGGCACTTGGACTATGTAGGTTAACTAGCGGGTACTTGGACTATGTAGGTCAACTAGCGGGCGATTGGACAATCTAGGCTAGCTAACGGGCACTTGGACTATCTATGATACCTAACGGGCACTTGGATTATGTAGGTTCCCTAGCTGGCACTTAGACTATGTAGTTTTCCTTGCGGGCATTTAGACTATGTAGGTAACATAGCGAGCACTTGGACTATGTAGGTTCCCTAGCGGTCACGTGGACTATGTAGGCTCCCTAGAAGGCACTTGGACTATGTAGGTTACCTATCGCGGACTTTGACTATGTTGGTTATCTAGCGGACACTTGGACTATCCAGGTTACGAAGCGGGCACTTGGACTATGTAGGTTACCAAACGGGCACTTGGACTATCTAGGTTAACGAACGGACACATGGACTATGTAGGTAACATAGCGGGCACTTGGACTGTCTAGGTTACATAGCGGGCACTTGGACTATCTAGGTTAACGAACGGGCACTTGGACTATGTAGGTTAGCTAACAGGCACTTGGACTACCTAGGTTACCTAGCAGACACTTGGACTTTGTAGGTTACCTAGCGGACACTTGGACGATTTAGGTTAACTAGCGGGCCCTTGGACTATCGTGGTTTACTAGCAGGCACTTGGACTATCTAGGTTACCTAGCGGTCACAAGGACTGTGCAGGTTACCTAGCGGACACTTGGACTATCTAGGTTAGCTAACGGGTAATTGGACTATCAAGGTTACCTAACGGGCACTTGGACGATGTAGGTTACCTAGCGGGCACTTGGACTATCTAGGTTACCTAGCAGGCACTTTGACTATCTAGGTTAACTAACGGGCACTTGGAGTATGTAGCTTGCCTAGCGAGCACTTGGACTATGTAGGTTCCCTAGCGGTTACTTGGACTGTCTAGGTTAACTAGTGGGCAATTAGATGTCTAGGTTACCTAGTGGGCACTTGGACTATGTAGTTTACCTATCAGGCACTTGGACTATGTAGGTTAACTAGCGGGCACTTGGACTATCTAGGTTACCTAGCGGGCACTTGGACTATGTACGTTCCCTAGCGGGCAATTGGGCTATCTACGTTACCTAGCGGGCACTTGGACTATGTAGGTTAATGAACGGGCACTTGGACTATGTAGGTAACCTAGTGGTCACTTGGCCTGTCTAGGTTACCTAGCGGGCACTTGGACTATGTAGGTTAACTAGCGGGCACTTGGACTATCTAGGGTAACTAGCGGGCCCTTGGTCTATGTAGGTTAACTAGCAGGCCCTTGGACTATGTAGGTTCCCTAGGGTTACTTGGACTGTCTAGGTTAACTAGCGGGAAATTGGACTGACTAGGTTACCTAGTGGGCACTTGGACTATGTAGTTTGCCTAGCAGGCACTTGGACTATGTAGGTTCCCTACTGGGCATTAGGACAATATGGGTTACCTAGCGGGCACTTGGACTATGTAGGTTAACTAACGGGCACTTGGACTATCTAGGTTAGCTAACAGGAACTTGGACTATCTAGATTACCTAGTGGGCACTTTGACTATGTAGGTTACCTAGCGGTCACTTGGACTATCTAGGGTAGCTAACGGGTACTTGGGTTATCTAGGTTACCTAGCGGGCACTTAGACTATGTAGGTTAACTAGCGGGCACTTGGACTATGTACGTCAACTAGCGGGCCAATGGACTATCTAGGCTAGCTAACGGGCACTTGGACTATCTAGGATACCTAACGGGCACTTGGATTATGTAGGTTCTCTAGCGGGCACTTAGACTATGTAGTTTTCCTTGCGGGCATTTGGACTATGTAGGTTACCTAGCGAGCACTTGGACTATGTAGGTTCCCTAACGGGCACTTGGACTATGTAGGTTCCTTAGCGGTCACGTGGACTATGTAGGCTCCCTAGAAGGCACTTGGACTATGTAGGTTACCTATCGCGCACTTAAACTATGTTGGTTATCTAGCGGGCACTTGGACTATCCAGGTTACGAAGCGGGCACTTGGACTATGTAAGTTACCAAACGGGCACTTGGACTATCTAGGTTAACGAACGGACACTTGGACTATGTAGGTTAGCTAACAGGCACTTGGACTACCTAGGTTACCTAGCGAGCACTTGGACGTTGTAGGTTACCTAGCGGACACTTGGACGATTTAGGTTAACTAGCGGGCACTTGGACTATTTAGGTTAACTAGCGGGCCCTTGGACTATCTAGGTTTCTTAGCAGGCACTTGGACTATCTAGGTTAACTATCGGGCATATGGACTATGTAGGTTACCTAGCGGTCACATGGACTATGTAGGTTACCTAGCGGACACTTGGACTATCTACGTTAGCTAACGGGTAATTGGACTATCAAGGTTACCTAACAGGCACTTGGACTATGTAGGTTACCTAGCGGGCACTTGGACTATCTAGGTTACCTAGCAGGCATTTTGACTATCTAGGTTAACTAATGTGCACTTGGCCTATGTAGGTTGCCTAGCGAGCACTTGGACTATGTAGGTTCCCTAGCGGTTACTTAGACTGTCTAGGTTAACTAGTGGGAAATTAGACTGTCTAGGTTACCTAGTGGGCACTTGGACTATGTAGTTTACCTATCAGGCACTTGGACTATGTAGGTTAACTAGCGGGCACTTGGACTATGTACGTTCCCTAGCGGGCAATTGGGCTTTCTACGTTACCTAGCGGGCACTTGGACTATGTAGGTTAACGAACGTGCACTTGGACTATGTATGTAACCTAGTGGTCACTTGGCCTGTCTAGGTTACCTAGCGGGCACTTGGACTATGTAGGTTAACTAGCGGGCACTTGGACTATGTAGGTTAACTAGTGGGCCCTTGGTCTATGTAGGTTAACTAACAGGCCCTTGGACTATGTAAGTTAACTAGAGGGCACTTGGACGATCCTGGTAAACTAGCGGGCCCTTGGACTATCCAGGTTAACTAGCGGGAACTTGGACTATGTAAGTACCCTAGTGGGAACTTGGACTATGTAGGTTCCCTAGCAGTTACTTGGACTGTCTAGGTTAACTAGCGGGCAATTGGACTGTCTAGGTTACCTAGTGGGCACTTGGACTATGTAGTTTACCTAGCAGGCATCTTGGACTATCTAGGTTACCTAGCAGGCACTTGGACTATGTAGGTTAACTAACGGGCACTTGGACTATCTAGGTTAGCTAACAGGAATTTGGACTATCTAGGTTACCTAGTGGGCCCTTTGACTATGTAGGTTACCTAGGGGTCACTTGGACTATCTAGGGTAGCTAACGGGTACTTGGGCTATCTAGGTTACCTAGCGGGCACTTGGACTATGTAGGTTAACTAACGGGCACTTGGACTATGTAGGTCAACTAGCGGGCCATTGGACTAACTAGGTTAGCAAACGGGCACTTGGACTATCTAGGTTACCTAGCGGGCACTTGGATTATGTAGGTTCCCTAGCGGGCACTTAGACTATGTAGTTTTCCTTGCGGGCATTTGGACTATGTAGGTTACCTAGCGAGCACTTGGACTATGTAGGTTCCCTAACGGGCACTTGGATTATGTAGGTTCCTTAGCGGCCACGTGGACTATGTAGGCACCCTAGAAGGCACTTGGACTATGTAGGTTACCTATCGCGCACTTTGACTATGTTGGTTATCTAGCGGGCACTTGGACTATGTAGGTTACCAAATGGGCACTTGGACTATCTAGGTTAACGAACGGACACTTGGACTATGTAGGTAACCTAGTGGGCACTTGGACTGTCTAGGTTACATAGCGCGCACTTGGACTATCTAGGTTAACGAACGGGCACTTGGACTATGTAGGTTAGCTAACAGGCACTTTGACTACCTAGGTTAGCTAGCAGGCACTTGGACGTTGTAGGTTACCTAGCGGACACTTGGACGATTTAGGTTAACTAGCGGGCACTTGGACTATCTAGGTTAACTAGCGGGCCCTTGGACTATCTAGGTTTACTAGTGGGCAATTGGACTGTCTAGGTTACCTAGTGGGCACTTGGACTATATAGTTTACCTATCAGGCACGTGGACTATGTAGGTTAACTAGCGGGCACTTGGACTATCTAGGTTACCTAGCGGGCACTTGGACTATGTAGGTTAACGAACGGGCACTTGGACTATGTAGGTAACCTAGTGGTCACTTGGCCTGTCTAGGTTACCTAGCGGGCACTTGGACTATGTAGGTTAACTAGCGGGCACTTGGACTATCTAGGTTAACTAGCGGGCACTTGGACTATGTAGGTTCCCTAGGGTTACTTGGAATGTCTAGGTTAACTAGCGGGAAATTGGACTGACTAGGTTACCTAGTGGGCACTTGGACTATGTAGTTTACCTTGCAGGCACTTGGACTTTGTAGGTTCCCTACTGGGCATTTGGACAATATGGGTTACCTAGCGGGCACTTGGACTATGTAGGTTAACTAACGGGCACTTGGACTATCTAGGTTAGCTAACAGGAACTTGGACTATCTAGGTTACCTAGTGGGCACTTTGACTATGTAGGTTACCTAGCGGTCACTTGGAATATCTAGGGTAGCTAACGGGTACTTGGGTTATCTAGGTTACCTAGCGGGCACTTAGACTATGCAGGTTAACTAGCGGGCACTTGGACTATGTACGTCAACTAGCGGGCCAATGGACTATCTAGGCTAGCTAACGGGCACTTGGACTATCTAGGATACCTAACGGGCACTTGGATTATGTAGGTTCTCTAGCGGGCACTTAGACTATGTAGTTTTCCTTGCGGGCATTTGGACTATGTAGGTTACCTAGCGAGCACTTGGACTATGTAGGTTCCCTAACGGGCACTTGGACTATGTAGGTTCCTTAGCGGTCACGTGGACTATGTAGGCTCCCTAGAAGGCTCTTGGACTATGTAGGTTACCTATCGCGCACTTTAACTATGTTGGTTATCTAGCGGGCACTTGGACTATCCAGGTTACGAAGCGGGCACTTGGACTATGTAAGTTACCAAACGGGCACTTGGACTATCTAGGTTAACGAACGGACACTTGGACTATGTAGGTTAGCTAACAGGCACTTGGACTACCTAAATTACCTAGCGAGCACTTGGACGTTGTAGGTTACCTAGCGGACACTTGGACGATTTAGGTTAACTAGCGAGCACTTGGACTATTTAGGTTAACTAGCGGGCCCTTGGACTATCTAGGTTTATTAGCAGGCACTTGGACTATCTAGGTTAACTATCGGGCATATGGACTATGTAGGTTACCTAGCGGTCACATGGACTATGTAGGTTACCTAGCGGACACTTGGACTATCTAGGTTAGCTAACGGGTAATTGGACTATCAAGGTTACCTAACGGGCACTTGGACTATGTAGGTTACCTAGCGGGCACTTGGACTATCTAGGTTACCTAGCAGGCATTTTGACTATCTAGGTTAACTAATGTGCACTTGGCCTATGTAGGTTGCCTAGCGAGCACTTGGACTATGTAGGTTCCCTAGCGGGCATTTGGACTATATAGGTTACCTAGCGGGCACTTGGACTATGTAGGTTATCTAGCGGGCACTTGGACTATGTAGGTTAACTAAAGGGCACTTGCATTATCTAGGTTAACTAACAGGCACTTGGACTATGTATGTTCCAGAGCGGGCAATTGGGCTATGTAGGTTCCCTAGCGTGCACTTGGACTATCTATGTTCCATATAGGGCAATTGTACTATGTAGTTTAACTAGTGGACAAATGGACGATCTAGGTTAACTAGCGGTCCCTTGGACTACGTAGGTTAACTAGCGGACACTTGCACTATGTAGGTTACCTAGCGGGCACTTGGACTATCTAGGTTACCTAGCAGGCACTTTGACTATCTAGGTTAACTAACGGGCACTTGGACTATGTAGGTTTCCTTGCGGTTACTTGGACTGTCTAGGTTAACTAGCGGGCAATTGCACTGTCTCGGTTACCTAGTGGGCACTTGGACTATGTAGTTTACCTAGCAGGCACTTGGACTATGTAGGTTCCCTAGCGTGCACTTGGACTATCTAGGTTCCATATAGGGCACTTGGACTATGTAGGTTAACTAGTGGACAAATGGACGATCTAGGTTAACTAGTGGTCCCTTGGACTACGTAGGTTAACTAGCGGACACTTGCACTATGTAGGTTTCCTAGCGGGCACTTGGACTATCTAGGTTAACTAGCGGGCCTTTGGACTATGTAGTTTAACTAGTGGACACTTGCACTATGTAGGTTACCTAGCGGGCACTTGGACTATCTAGGTTACCTAGCAGGCACTTTGACTATCTAGGTTAACTAACGGGCACTTGGACTATGTAGGTTGCCTAGCGAGCACTTGGACTATATAGGTTCCCTAGCGGTTACTTGGACTGTCTAGGTTAACTAGTGGGCAATTGGACTGTCTAGGTTACCTAGTGGGCACTTGGACTATGTAGTTTACCTATCAGGCACTTGGAATATGTAGGTTAACTAGCGGGCACTTGGACTATCTAGGTTACCTAGCGGGCACTTGGACTATGTACGTTCCCTAGCGGGCAATTGGGCTATCTACGTTAACTAGCGGGCACTTGGACTATGTAGGTTAACGAACGGGCACTTGGCCTATGTACGTAACCTAGTGGTCACTTGGCCTGTCTAGGTTACCTAGCGGGCACTTGGAATATGTAGGTTAACTAGCGGGCACTTGGACTATCTAGGTTAACTAGCGGGCCCTTGGTCTATGTAGGTTAACTAGCAGGCCCTTGGACTATGTAAGTTAACTAGAGGGCACTTGGACGATCCTGGTTAACTAGCGGGCACTTGGACTATCTAGGTTAACTAGCGGGCACTTGGAATATGTAAGTTCCCTAGCGGGAACTTGGACTATGTAGGTTCCCGAGCGGTTACTTGGACTGTCTAGGTTAACTAGCGGGCAATTGGACTGTCTAGGTTACCTAGTGGGCACTTGGACTATGTAGTTTGCCTAGCAGGCACTTGGACTATGTAGGTTCCCTAGCGGGCATTTGGACTATATTGGTTACCTAGCGGGCACTTGGACTATCTAGGTTAGCTAACAGGAACTTGGAGTATCTAGGTTACCTAGTGGGCACTTTGACTGCGTAGGTTACCTAGCGGTCACTGGGACTATCTAGGGTAGCTAATGGGTACTTGGGCTATCTAGGTTACCTAGCGGGCACTTGGAATATGTAGGTTAACTAGCGGGCACTTGGACTATTCAGGTCAACTAGCAGGCCATTGGACTATCTAGGTTAGCTAACGGGCACTTGGACTATCTAGGTTACCTAACGGGCACTTGGATTATGTAGGTTCCCTAGCGGGCACTTAGACTATGTAGGTTTCCTTGCGGGCATTTGCACTATGTAGGTTACCTAGCGAGCACTTGGACTATGTAGGTTCCCTAACGGGCACTTGGACTATGTAGGTTCCTTAGCGGTCACGTGGACTATGTAGGCTCCCTAGAAGGCACTTGGACTATGTAGGTTACCTACGGCGCACTTTGACTATGTTGGTTATCTAGCGGGCACTTGAACTATCCAGGTTAAGAAGCGGGCACTTGGACTATGTAGGTTACCAAACGGGCACTTGGACTATCTAGGTTAACGAACGGACACTTGGACTATGTAGGTAACCTAGCAGGCACTTGGACTGTCTAGGTTACATAGCGGGCACTTGGACTATCTAGGTTATCTAGCGGGCACTTGGACTAAGTACGTTCCCTAGCGGTCAATTGGGCTATCTACGTTACCTAGCGGGCACTTGGACTATGTATGTTAACGAACGGGCACTTGGACTAGTAGGTAACCTAGCAGGCACTTTGACTATCTAGGTTAACTAACGGGCACTTGGACTATGTAGGATGCCTAGCGAGCACTTGCACTATATAGGTTCCCTAGCAGGCACTTGGACTATGTAAGTTCCCTAGCGGTTACTTGGACTGTCTAGGTTAACTTGTGGGCAATTGGACTGTCTAGGTTACCTAGTGGGCACTTGGACTATGTAGTTTACCTATCAGGCACTTGGACTATGTAGGTTAACTAGCGGGAACTTGGACTATCTAGGTTACCTAGTGGGCACTTGGACTATGTACATTCCCTAGCGGGCAATTGGGCTATCTACGTTACCTAGCGGGCACTTGGACTATGTAGGTTAACGAACGGGCACTTGGACTATGTAGGTAACCTAGTGGTCACTTGGCCTGTCTAGGTTACCTAGCGGGCCCTTAGACTATGTAGGTTAACTAGCGGGCAATTGGACTATCTAGGTTACCTAGCGGGCACTTGGACTATGTAGGTTAACTAGCAGGCCCTTGGACTATGTAAGTTAACTAGAGGGCAATCTGACGATCCTGGTTAACTAGCGGGCACTTGGACTATCTAGGTTAACTAGCGGGCACTTGGAATATGTAAGTTCCCTTGCGGGAACTTGGACTATGTAGGTTCCCTATCGGTTACTTGGACTGTCTAGGTTAACTAGCGGGCAATTGGACTGTCTAGGTTACCTAGTGGGCACCTGGACTATGTAGTTTACCTAGCAGGCATTTGGACTATGTACGTTAACTAACGGGCACTTGGACTATCTAGGGTAGCTAACGGGTACTTGGGCTATCTAGGTTACCTAGCGGGCACTTGGACTATGTAGGTTAACTAGCGGGCACTTGGACTATGTAGGTCAACTAGCGGGCCATTGGACTATGTAGGTTAGCTAACGGGCACTTGTACTATCTAGGTTACCTAACGGGCACTTGGATTATGTAGGTTGCCTAGCGGGCACTTAGACTATGTAGTTTTCCTTGCGGTCATTTGGACTATATAGGTTACCTAGCGAGCACTTGGACTATGTAGGTCCCCTAACGGGCACTTGGACTATGTAGGTTCCTTAGCGGTCACGTGGACTATGTAGGCTCCCTAGAAGGCACTTGGACTATGTAGGTTACCTATGGCGCACTTTGACTATGTTGGTTATCTAGCGGGCACTTGGACTATCCAGGTTACGAAGCGGGCACTTGGACTATGTAGGTTACCAAACGGGCACTTGGACTATCTGGGTTAACGAACGGACACTTGGACTATGTAGGTAACCTAGCGGGCACTTGGACTGTCTAGGTAACATAGCGGGCACTTGGACTATCTAGGTTAACGAACGGGCACTTGGACTATGTAGGTTAGCTAACAGGCACTTGGACTACCTTGGTTACCTAGCAGGCACTTGGACGTTGTAGGTTACCTAGCGGACACTTGGACGATTTAGGTTAACTAGCGGGCACTTGGACTATCTAGGTTAACAAGCGTGCCCTTGGACTATCTAGGTTAACTATCGGGCACTTGGACTATGTAGGTTACCTAGCGGTCACATGGACTATGTAGGTTACGTAGCGGACACGTGGACTATCTAGGTTAGCTAACGGGCACTTGGACTATGTAGGTTACCTAGCGGGCACTTGGACTATCTAGGTTACCTAGCAGGCACTTTGACTATCTAGGTTAACTAACGGGCACTTGGACTATGTAGGTTGCCTAGCGATCACTTGGACTATGTAGGTTCCCTAGCGGTTACTTGGACTGTCTAGGTTAACTAGTGGGCAATTGGACTGTCTAGGTTACCTAGTGGGCACTTGGACTATGTAGTTTACCTATCAGGCACTTGGAATATGTAGGTTAACTAGCGGGCACTTGGACTATCTAGGTTACCTAGCGGGCACTTGGACTATGTACGTTCCCTAGCGGGCAATTGGGCTATCTACGTTAACTAGCGGGCACTTGGACTATGTACGTTCCCTAGCGGGCAATTGGCCTGTCTAGGTTACCTATCGGGCACTTGGACTATGTAGGTTAACTAGCGGGTACTTGGACTATCTAGGTTAACTAACGGGCACTTGGAATATGTAAGTTCCCTAGCGGGAAATTGGACTATGTAGGTTCCCTAGCGGTTACTTGGACTGTCTAGGTTAACTAGCGGGGAATTGGACTGTCTAGGTTACCTAGTGGGCACTTGGACTATGTAGTTTACCTAGCAGGCACTTGTACTATGTAGGTTCCCTAGCGGGCATTTGGACTATATAGTTTACCTAGCGGGCACTTGGACTATGTAGGTTATCTAGCGGGCACTTGGACTATGTAGGTTAATTAACGGGCACTTGGACTATCTAGGTTAGCTAACAGGAACGTGGACTATCTAGGTTACCTAGTGGGCACTTTGACTATGTAGGTTGCCTAGCAGTCACTTGGACTATCTAGGGTAGCTAACGGTTACTTGGGATATCTAGGTTACCTAGCGGGCACTTGGACTATGTAGGTTAACTAGCGGGCACTTGGACTATCTAGGTTAATTAGCGGGCCCTTGGTCTATGTAGGTTAACTAGCAGGCGCTTGGACTATGTAAGTTAACTAGAGGGCACTTGGACAATCCTGGTTAACTAGCAGGCACTTGGACTATCTAGGTTAACTAACGTGCACTTGGAATATGTAAGTTCCCTAGCGGGAACTTGGACAATGTAGGTTCCCAAGAAGTTACTTGGACTGTCTAGGTTAACTAGCGGGCAATTGGACTGTCTAGGTTACCTAGTGGGCACTTGGACTATGTAGTTTACCTAGCAGGCACTTGGACTATGTAGGTTCCCTAGCGGGCATTTGGAATATATAGTTTACCTATCGGGCACTTGGACTATGTAGGTTATCTAGCGGGCACTTGGACTATGTAGGTTAACAACCGGGCACTTGGACTATCTAGGTTAGCTAACAGGAACTTGGACAATCTAGGTTACCTAGTGGGCACTCTGACTATGTAGTTTACCTAGCGGTCACTTGGACTATCTAGGGTAGCTAACGGGTACTTGGGCTATCTAGGTTACCTAGCGGGCACTTGGACTATGTAGGTTAACTAGCGGGTACTTGGACTATGTAGGTCAACTAGCGGGCGATTGGACAATCTAGGCTAGCTAACGGGCACTTGGACTATCTATGATACCTAACGGGCACTTGGATTATGTAGGTTCCCTAGCTGGCACTTAGACTATGTAGTTTTCCTTGCGGGCATTTAGACTATGTAGGTAACATAGCGAGCACTTGGACTATGTAGGTTCCCTAGCGGTCACGTGGACTATGTAGGCTCCCTAGAAGGCACTTGGACTATGTAGGTTACCTATCGCGGACTTTGACTATGTTGATAATCTAGCGGACACTTGGACTATCCAGGTTACGAAGCGGGCACTTGGACTATGTAGGTTACCAAACGGGCACTTGGACTATCTAGGTTAACGAACGGACACATGGACTATGTAGGTAACATAGCGGGCACTTGGACTGTCTAGGTTACATAGCGGGCACTTGGACTATCTAGGTTAACGAACGGGCACTTGGACTATGTAGGTTAGCTAACAGGCACTTGGACTACCTAGGTTACCTAGCAGACACTTGGACTTTGTGGGTTACCTAGCGGACACTTGGACGATTTAGGTTAACTAGCGGGCCCTTGGACTATCGTGGTTTACTAGCAGGCACTTGGACTATCTAGGTTACCTAGCGGTCACAAGGACTGTGCAGGTTACCTAGCGGACACTTGGACTATCTAGGTTAGCTAATGGGTAATTGGACTATCAAGGTTACCTAACGGGCACTTGGACGATGTAGGTTACCTAGCGGGCACTTGGACTATCTAGGTTACCTAGCAGGCACTTTGACTATCTAGGTTAACTAACGGGCACTTGGAGTATGTAGCTTGCCTAGCGAGCACTTGGACTATGTAGGTTCCCTAGCGGTTACTTGGACTGTCTAGGTTAACTAGTGGGCAATTAGATGTCTAGGTTACCTAGTGGGCACTTGGACTATGTAGTTTACCTATCAGGCACTTGGACTATGTAGGTTAACTAGCGGGCACTTGGACTATCTAGGTTACCTAGCGGTCACTTGGACTATGTACGTTCCCTAGCGGGCAATTGGGCTATCTACGTTACCTAGCGGGCACTTGGACTATGTAGGTTAATGAACGGGCACTTGGACTATGTAGGTAACCTAGTGGTCACTTGGCCTGTCTAGGTTACCTAGCGGGCACTTGGACTATGTAGGTTAACTAGCGGGCACTTGGACTATCTAGGGTAACTAGCGGGCCCTTGGTCTATGTAGGTTAACTAGCAGGCCCTTGGACTATGTAGGTTCCCTAGGGTTACTTGGACTGTCTAGGTTAACTAGCGGGAAATTGGACTGACTAGGTTACCTAGTGGGCACTTGGACTATGTAGTTTGCCTAGCAGGCACTTGGACTATGTAGGTTCCCTACTGGGCATTAGGACAATATGGGTTACCTAGCGGGCACTTGGACTATGTAGGTTAACTAACGGGCACTTGGACTATCTAGGTTAGCTAACAGGAACTTGGACTATCTAGATTACCTAGTGGGCACTTTGACTATGTAGGTTACCTAGCGGTCACTTGGACTATCTAGGGTAGCTAACGGGTACTTGGGTTATCTAGGTTACCTAGCGGGCACTTAGACTATGTAGGTTAACTAGCGGGCACTTGGACTATGTACGTCAACTAGCGGGCCAATGGACTATCTAGGCTAGCTAACGGGCACTTGGACTATCTAGGATACCTAACGGGCACTTGGATTATGTAGGTTCTCTAGCGGGCACTTAGACTATGTAGTTTTCCTTGCGGGCATTTGGACTATGTAGGTTACCTAGCGAGCACTTGGACTATGTAGGTTCCCTAACGGGCACTTGGACTATGTAGGTTCCTTAGCGGTCACGTGGACTATGTAGGCTCCCTAGAAGGCACTTGGACTATGTAGGTTACCTATCGCGCACTTTAACTATGTTGGTTATCTAGCGGGCACTTGGACTATCCAGGTTACGAAGCGGGCACTTGGACTATGTAAGTTACCAAACGGGCACTTGGACTATCTAGGTTAACGAACGGACACTTGGACTATGTAGGTTAGCTAACAGGCACTTGGACTACCTAGGTTACCTAGCGAGCACTTGGACGTTGTAGGTTACCTAGCGGACACTTGGACGATTTAGGTTAACTAGCGGGCACTTGGACTATTTAGGTTAACTAGCGGGCCCTTGGACTATCTAGGTTTCTTAGCAGGCACTTGGACTATCTAGGTTAACTATCGGGCATATGGACTATGTAGGTTACCTAGCGGTCACATGGACTATGTAGGTTACCTAGCGGACACTTGGACTATCTACGTTAGCTAACGGGTAATTGGACTATCAAGGTTACCTAACAGGCACTTGGACTATGTAGGTTACCTAGCGGGCACTTGGACTATCTAGGTTACCTAGCAGGCATTTTGACTATCTAGGTTAACTAATGTGCACTTGGCCTATGTAGGTTGCCTAGCGAGCACTTGGACTATGTAGGTTCCCTAGCGGTTACTTGGACTGTCTAGGTTAACTAGTGGGAAATTAGACTGTCTAGGTTACCTAGTGGGCACTTGGACTATGTAGTTTACCTATCAGGCACTTGGACTATGTAGGTTAACTAGCGGGCACTTGGACTATGTACGTTCCCTAGCGGGCAATTGGGCTTTCTACGTTACCTAGCGGGCACTTGGACTATGTAGGTTAACGAACGTGCACTTGGACTATGTATGTAACCTAGTGGTCACTTGGCCTGTCTAGGTTACCTAGCGGGCACTTGGACTATGTAGGTTAACTAGCGGGCACTTGGACTATGTAGGTTAACTAGTGGGCCCTTGGTCTATGTAGGTTAACTAACAGGCCCTTGGACTATGTAAGTTAACTAGAGGGCACTTGGACGATCCTGGTAAACTAGCGGGCCCTTGGACTATCCAGGTTAACTAGCGGGAACTTGGACTATGTAAGTACCCTAGTGGGAACTTGGACTATGTAGGTTCCCTAGCAGTTACTTGGACTGTCTAGGTTAACTAGCGGGCAATTGGACTGTCTAGGTTACCTAGTGGGCACTTGGACTATGTAGTTTACCTAGCAGGCATCTTGGACTATCTAGGTTACCTAGCAGGCACTTGGACTATGTAGGTTAACTAACGGGCACTTGGACTATCTAGGTTAGCTAACAGGAATTTGGACTATCTAGGTTACCTAGTGGGCCCTTTGACTATGTAGGTTACCTAGGGGTCACTTGGACTATCTAGGGTAGCTAACGGGTACTTGGGCTATCTAGGTTACCTAGCGGGCACTTGGACTATGTAGGTTAACTAACGGGCACTTGGACTATGTAGGTCAACTAGCGGGCCATTGGACTAACTAGGTTAGCAAACGGGCACTTGGACTATCTAGGTTACCTAGCGGGCACTTGGATTATGTAGGTTCCCTAGCGGGCACTTAGACTATGTAGTTTTCCTTGCGGGCATTTGGACTATGTAGGTTACCTAGCGAGCACTTGGACTATGTAGGTTCCCTAACGGGCACTTGGATTATGTAGGTTCCTTAGCGGCCACGTGGACTATGTAGGCACCCTAGAAGGCACTTGGACTATGTAGGTTACCTATCGCGCACTTTGACTATGTTGGTTATCTAGCGGGCACTTGGACTATGTAGGTTACCAAATGGGCACTTGGACTATCTAGGTTAACGAACGGACACTTGGACTATGTAGGTAACCTAGTGGGCACTTGGACTGTCTAGGTTACATAGCGCGCACTTGGACTATCTAGGTTAACGAACGGGCACTTGGACTATGTAGGTTAGCTAACAGGCACTTTGACTACCTAGGTTAGCTAGCAGGCACTTGGACGTTGTAGGTTACCTAGCGGACACTTGGACGATTTAGGTTAACTAGCGGGCACTTGGACTATCTAGGTTAACTAGCGGGCCCTTGGACTATCTAGGTTTACTAGTGGGCAATTGGACTGTCTAGGTTACCTAGTGGGCACTTGGACTATATAGTTTACCTATCAGGCACGTGGACTATGTAGGTTAACTAGCGGGCACTTGGACTATCTAGGTTACCTAGCGGGCACTTGGACTATGTAGGTTAACGAACGGGCACTTGGACTATGTAGGTAACCTAGTGGTCACTTGGCCTGTCTAGGTTACCTAGCGGGCACTTGGACTATGTAGGTTAACTAGCGGGCACTTGGACTATCTAGGTTAACTAGCGGGCACTTGGACTATGTAGGTTCCCTAGGGTTACTTGGAATGTCTAGGTTAACTAGCGGGAAATTGGACTGACTAGGTTACCTAGTGGGCACTTGGACTATGTAGTTTACCTTGCAGGCACTTGGACTTTGTAGGTTCCCTACTGGGCATTTGGACAATATGGGTTACCTAGCGGGCACTTGGACTATGTAGGTTAACTAACGGGCACTTGGACTATCTAGGTTAGCTAACAGGAACTTGGACTATCTAGGTTACCTAGTGGGCACTTTGACTATGTAGGTTACCTAGCGGTCACTTGGAATATCTAGGGTAGCTAACGGGTACTTGGGTTATCTAGGTTACCTAGCGGGCACTTAGACTATGCAGGTTAACTAGCGGGCACTTGGACTATGTACGTCAACTAGCGGGCCAATGGACTATCTAGGCTAGCTAACGGGCACTTGGACTATCTAGGATACCTAACGGGCACTTGGATTATGTAGGTTCTCTAGCGGGCACTTAGACTATGTAGTTTTCCTTGCGGGCATTTGGACTATGTAGGTTACCTAGCGAGCACTTGGACTATGTAGGTTCCCTAACGGGCACTTGGACTATGTAGGTTCCTTAGCGGTCACGTGGACTATGTAGGCTCCCTAGAAGGCTCTTGGACTCTGTAGGTTACCTATCGCGCACTTTAACTATGTTGGTTATCTAGCGGGCACTTGGACTATCCAGGTTACGAAGCGGGCACTTGGACTATGTAAGTTACCAACGGGCACTTGGACTATCTAGGTTAACGAACGGACACTTGGACTATGTAGGTTAGCTAACAGGCACTTGGACTACCTAAATTACCTAGCGAGCACTTGGACGTTGTAGGTTACCTAGCGGACACTTGGACGATTTAGGTTAACTAGCGAGCACTTGGACTATTTAGGTTAACTAGCGGGCCCTTGGACTATCTAGGTTTATTAGCAGGCACTTGGACTATCTAGGTTAACTATCGGGCATATGGACTATGTAGGTTACCTAGCGGTCACATGGACTATGTAGGTTACCTAGCGGACACTTGGACTATCTAGGTTAGCTAACGGGTAATTGGACTATCAAGGTTACCTAACGGGCACTTGGACTATGTAGGTTACCTAGCGGGCACTTGGACTATCTAGGTTACCTAGCAGGCATTTTGACTATCTAGGTTAACTAATGTGCACTTGGCCTATGTAGGTTGCCTAGCGAGCACTTGGACTATGTAGGTTCCCTAGCGGGCATTTGGACTATATAGGTTACCTAGCGGGCACTTGGACTATGTAGGTTATCTAGCGGGCACTTGGACTATGTAGGTTAACTAAAGGGCACTTGCATTATCTAGGTTAACTAACAGGCACTTGGACTATGTATGTTCCAGAGCGGGCAATTGGGCTATGTAGGTTCCCTAGCGTGCACTTGGACTATCTATGTTCCATATAGGGCAATTGTACTATGTAGTTTAACTAGTGGACAAATGGACGATCTAGGTTAACTAGCGGTCCCTTGGACTACGTAGGTTAACTAGCGGACACTTGCACTATGTAGGTTACCTAGCGGGCACTTGGACTATCTAGGTTACCTAGCAGGCACTTTGACTATCTAGGTTAACTAACGGGCACTTGGACTATGTAGGTTTCCTTGCGGTTACTTGGACTGTCTAGGTTAACTAGCGGGCAATTGCACTGTCTCGGTTACCTAGTGGGCACTTGGACTATGTAGTTTACCTAGCAGGCACTTGGACTATGTAGGTTCCCTAGCGTGCACTTGGACTATCTAGGTTCCATATAGGGCACTTGGACTATGTAGGTTAACTAGTGGACAAATGGACGATCTAGGTTAACTAGTGGTCCCTTGGACTACGTAGGTTAACTAGCGGACACTTGCACTATGTAGGTTTCCTAGCGGGCACTTGGACTATCTAGGTTAACTAGCGGGCCTTTGGACTATGTAGTTTAACTAGTGGACACTTGCACTATGTAGGTTACCTAGCGGGCACTTGGACTATCTAGGTTACCTAGCAGGCACTTTGACTATCTAGGTTAACTAACGGGCACTTGGACTATGTAGGTTGCCTAGCGAGCACTTGGACTATATAGGTTCCCTAGCGGTTACTTGGACTGTCTAGGTTAACTAGTGGGCAATTGGACTGTCTAGGTTACCTAGTGGGCACTTGGACTATGTAGTTTACCTATCAGGCACTTGGAATATGTAGGTTAACTAGCGGGCACTTGGACTATCTAGGTTACCTAGCGGGCACTTGGACTATGTACGTTCCCTAGCGGGCAATTGGGCTATCTACGTTAACTAGCGGGCACTTGGACTATGTAGGTTAACGAACGGGCACTTGGCCTATGTACGTAACCTAGTGGTCACTTGGCCTGTCTAGGTTACCTAGCGGGCACTTGGAATATGTAGGTTAACTAGCGGGCACTTGGACTATCTAGGTTAACTAGCGGGCCCTTGGTCTATGTAGGTTAACTAGCAGGCCCTTGGACTATGTAAGTTAACTAGAGGGCACTTGGACGATCCTGGTTAACTAGCGGGCACTTGGACTATCTAGGTTAACTAGCGGGCACTTGGAATATGTAAGTTCCCTAGCGGGAACTTGGACTATGTAGGTTCCCGAGCGGTTACTTGGACTGTCTAGGTTAACTAGCGGGCAATTGGACTGTCTAGGTTACCTAGTGGGCACTTGGACTATGTAGTTTGCCTAGCAGGCACTTGGACTATGTAGGTTCCCTAGCGGGCATTTGGACTATATTGGTTACCTAGCGGGCACTTGGACTATCTAGGTTAGCTAACAGGAACTTGGAGTATCTAGGTTACCTAGTGGGCACTTTGACTGCGTAGGTTACCTAGCGGTCACTGGGACTATCTAGGGTAGCTAATGGGTACTTGGGCTATCTAGGTTACCTAGCGGGCACTTGGAATATGTAGGTTAACTAGCGGGCACTTGGACTATTCAGGTCAACTAGCAGGCCATTGGACTATCTAGGTTAGCTAACGGGCACTTGGACTATCTAGGTTACCTAACGGGCACTTGGATTATGTAGGTTCCCTAGCGGGCACTTAGACTATGTAGGTTTCCTTGCGGGCATTTGCACTATGTAGGTTACCTAGCGAGCACTTGGACTATGTAGGTTCCCTAACGGGCACTTGGACTATGTAGGTTCCTTAGCGGTCACGTGGACTATGTAGGCTCCCTAGAAGGCACTTGGACTATGTAGGTTACCTACGGCGCACTTTGACTATGTTGGTTATCTAGCGGGCACTTGAACTATCCAGGTTAAGAAGCGGGCACTTGGACTATGTAGGTTACCAAACGGGCACTTGGACTATCTAGGTTAACGAACGGACACTTGGACTATGTAGGTAACCTAGCAGGCACTTGGACTGTCTAGGTTACATAGCGGGCACTTGGACTATCTAGGTTATCTAGCGGGCACTTGGACTAAGTACGTTCCCTAGCGGTCAATTGGGCTATCTACGTTACCTAGCGGGCACTTGGACTATGTATGTTAACGAACGGGCACTTGGACTAGTAGGTAACCTAGCAGGCACTTTGACTATCTAGGTTAACTAACGGGCACTTGGACTATGTAGGATGCCTAGCGAGCACTTGCACTATATAGGTTCCCTAGCAGGCACTTGGACTATGTAAGTTCCCTAGCGGTTACTTGGACTGTCTAGGTTAACTTGTGGGCAATTGGACTGTCTAGGTTACCTAGTGGGCACTTGGACTATGTAGTTTACCTATCAGGCACTTGGACTATGTAGGTTAACTAGCGGGAACTTGGACTATCTAGGTTACCTAGTGGGCACTTGGACTATGTACATTCCCTAGCGGGCAATTGGGCTATCTACGTTACCTAGCGGGCACTTGGACTATGTAGGTTAACGAACGGGCACTTGGACTATGTAGGTAACCTAGTGGTCACTTGGCCTGTCTAGGTTACCTAGCGGGCCCTTAGACTATGTAGGTTAACTAGCGGGCAATTGGACTATCTAGGTTACCTAGCGGGCACTTGGACTATGTAGGTTAACTAGCAGGCCCTTGGACTATGTAAGTTAACTAGAGGGCAATCTGACGATCCTGGTTAACTAGCGGGCACTTGGACTATCTAGGTTAACTAGCGGGCACTTGGAATATGTAAGTTCCCTTGCGGGAACTTGGACTATGTAGGTTCCCTATCGGTTACTTGGACTGTCTAGGTTAACTAGCGGGCAATTGGACTGTCTAGGTTACCTAGTGGGCACCTGGACTATGTAGTTTACCTAGCAGGCATTTGGACTATGTACGTTAACTAACGGGCACTTGGACTATCTAGGGTAGCTAACGGGTACTTGGGCTATCTAGGTTACCTAGCGGGCACTTGGACTATGTAGGTTAACTAGCGGGCACTTGGACTATGTAGGTCAACTAGCGGGCCATTGGACTATGTAGGTTAGCTAACGGGCACTTGTACTATCTAGGTTACCTAACGGGCACTTGGATTATGTAGGTTGCCTAGCGGGCACTTAGACTATGTAGTTTTCCTTGCGGTCATTTGGACTATATAGGTTACCTAGCGAGCACTTGGACTATGTAGGTCCCCTAACGGGCACTTGGACTATGTAGGTTCCTTAGCGGTCACGTGGACTATGTAGGCTCCCTAGAAGGCACTTGGACTATGTAGGTTACCTATGGCGCACTTTGACTATGTTGGTTATCTAGCGGGCACTTGGACTATCCAGGTTACGAAGCGGGCACTTGGACTATGTAGGTTACCAAACGGGCACTTGGACTATCTGGGTTAACGAACGGACACTTGGACTATGTAGGTAACCTAGCGGGCACTTGGACTGTCTAGGTAACATAGCGGGCACTTGGACTATCTAGGTTAACGAACGGGCACTTGGACTATGTAGGTTAGCTAACAGGCACTTGGACTACCTTGGTTACCTAGCAGGCACTTGGACGTTGTAGGTTACCTAGCGGACACTTGGACGATTTAGGTTAACTAGCGGGCACTTGGACTATCTAGGTTAACAAGCGTGCCCTTGGACTATCTAGGTTAACTATCGGGCACTTGGACTATGTAGGTTACCTAGCGGTCACATGGACTATGTAGGTTACGTAGCGGACACGTGGACTATCTAGGTTAGCTAACGGGCACTTGGACTATGTAGGTTACCTAGCGGGCACTTGGACTATCTAGGTTACCTAGCAGGCACTTTGACTATCTAGGTTAACTAACGGGCACTTGGACTATGTAGGTTGCCTAGCGATCACTTGGACTATGTAGGTTCCCTAGCGGTTACTTGGACTGTCTAGGTTAACTAGTGGGCAATTGGACTGTCTAGGTTACCTAGTGGGCACTTGGACTATGTAGTTTACCTATCAGGCACTTGGAATATGTAGGTTAACTAGCGGGCACTTGGACTATCTAGGTTACCTAGCGGGCACTTGGACTATGTACGTTCCCTAGCGGGCAATTGGGCTATCTACGTTAACTAGCGGGCACTTGGACTATGTACGTTCCCTAGCGGGCAATTGGCCTGTCTAGGTTACCTATCGGGCACTTGGACTATGTAGGTTAACTAGCGGGTACTTGGACTATCTAGGTTAACTAACGGGCACTTGGAATATGTAAGTTCCCTAGCGGGAAATTGGACTATGTAGGTTCCCTAGCGGTTACTTGGACTGTCTAGGTTAACTAGCGGGGAATTGGACTGTCTAGGTTACCTAGTGGGCACTTGGACTATGTAGTTTACCTAGCAGGCACTTGTACTATGTAGGTTCCCTAGCGGGCATTTGGACTATATAGTTTACCTAGCGGGCACTTGGACTATGTAGGTTATCTAGCGGGCACTTGGACTATGTAGGTTAATTAACGGGCACTTGGACTATCTAGGTTAGCTAACAGGAACGTGGACTATCTAGGTTACCTAGTGGGCACTTTGACTATGTAGGTTGCCTAGCAGTCACTTGGACTATCTAGGGTAGCTAACGGTTACTTGGGCTATCTAGGTTACCTAGCGGGCACTTGGACTATGTAGGTTAACTAGCGGGCACTTGGACTATCTAGGTTAATTAGCGGGCCCTTGGTCTATGTAGGTTAACTAGCAGGCGCTTGGACTATGTAAGTTAACTAGAGGGCACTTGGACAATCCTGGTTAACTAGCAGGCACTTGGACTATCTAGGTTAACTAACGTGCACTTGGAATATGTAAGTTCCCTAGCGGGAACTTGGACAATGTAGGTTCCCAAGCAGTTACTTGGACTGTCTAGGTTAACTAGCGGGCAATTGGACTGTCTAGGTTACCTAGTGGGCACTTGGACTATGTAGTTTACCTAGCAGGCACTTGGACTATGTAGGTTCCCTAGCGGGCATTTGGACTATATAGTTTACCTATCGGGCACTTGGACTATGTAGGTTATCTAGCGGGCACTTGGACTATGTAGGTTAACAACCGGGCACTTGGACTATCTAGGTTAGCTAACAGGAACTTGGACAATCTAGGTTACCTAGTGGGCACTCTGACTATGTAGTTTACCTAGCGGTCACTTGGACTATCTAGGGTAGCTAACGGGTACTTGGGCTATCTAGGTTACCTAGCGGGCACTTGGACTATGTAGGTTAACTAGCGGGTACTTGGACTATGTAGGTCAACTAGGGGGCGATTGGACAATCTAGGCTAGCTAACGGGCACTTGGACTATCTATGATACCTAACGGGCACTTGGATTATGTAGGTTCCCTAGCTGGCACTTAGACTATGTAGTTTTCCTTGCGGGCATTTAGACTATGTAGGTAACATAGCGAGCACTTGGACTATGTAGGTTCCCTAGCGGTCACGTGGACTATGTAGGCTCCCTAGAAGGCACTTGGACTATGTAGGTTACCTATCGCGGACTTTGACTATGTTGGTTATCTAGCGGACACTTGGACTATCCAGGTTACGAAGCGGGCACTTGGACTATGTAGGTTACCAAACGGGCACTTGGACTATCTAGGTTAACGAACGGACACATGGACTATGTAGGTAACATAGCGGGCACTTGGACTGTCTAGGTTACATAGCGGGCACTTGGACTATCTAGGTTAACGAACGGGCACTTGGACTATGTAGGTTAGCTAACAGGCACTTGGACTACCTAGGTTACCTAGCAGACACTTGGACTTTGTAGGTTACCTAGCGGACACTTGGACGATTTAGGTTAACTAGCGGGCCCTTGGACTATCGTGGTTTACTAGCAGGCACTTGGACTATCTAGGTTACCTAGCGGTCACAAGGACTGTGCAGGTTACCTAGCGGACACTTGGACTATCTAGGTTAGCTAACGGGTAATTGGACTATCAAGGTTACCTAACGGGCACTTGGACGATGTAGGTTACCTAGCGGGCACTTGGACTATCTAGGTTACCTAGCAGGCACTTTGACTATCTAGGTTAACTAACGGGCACTTGGAGTATGTAGCTTGCCTAGCGAGCACTTGGACTATGTAGGTTCCCTAGCGGTTACTTGGACTGTCTAGGTTAACTAGTGGGCAATTAGATGTCTAGGTTACCTAGTGGGCACTTGGACTATGTAGTTTACCTATCAGGCACTTGGACTATGTAGGTTAACTAGCGGGCACTTGGACTATCTAGGTTACCTAGCGGGCACTTGGACTATGTACGTTCCCTAGCGGGCAATTGGGCTATCTACGTTACCTAGCGGGCACTTGGACTATATAGGTTAACGAACGGGCACTTGGACTATGTACGTAACCTAGTGGTCACTTGGCCTGCCTAGGTTACCTAGCGGGCACTTGGACTACGTAGGTTAACTAGCGGGCACTTGGACTATCTAGGTTAACTAGCGGGCCCTTGGTCCATGTAGGTTAACTAGCAGGCCCTTGGACTATGTAAGTACACTAGAGGGCACTTGGACGATCCTGGTTAACTAGTGGGCACATGGAATATATAAGTTCCCAAGCGGGAACTTGCACTATGTAGGTTCCCTAGCGGTTACTTGGACTGCCTAGGTTAACTAGCGGGCAATTGGACTGTCTAGGTTACCTAGTGGGCACTTGGACTATGTAGTTTACCTAGCAGGCACTTGGATTATGTAGGTTCCCTAGCGGGCATTTGGACTATATAGGTTACGTAGCAGCCACTTGGACTATGTAGGTTAACTAAAGGGCACTTGCATTTTCTAGGTTAACTAACAGGCACTTGGACTATGTATGTTCCAGAGCGGGCAATTGGACTATGTAGGTTCCCTAGCGTGCACTTGGACTATCTAGGTTCCATATAGGGCACTTGGATTATGTAGGTTAACTAGTGGACAATTGGACGATCTAGGTTAACTAGGGGTCCCTTGGACTACGTAGGTTAACTAGCGGACACTTGCACTATGTAGGTTACCTAGCGGGCACTTGGACCATCTAGGTTAACTAGCGGGACTTTGGACTATGTAGTTTAACTAGCGGACACTTGCACTATGTAGGATACCTAGCGGGCACTTGGACTATCTAGGTTACCTAGCAGGCACTTTGACTATCTAGGTTAACTAATGGGCACTTGGACTATGTAGGTTGCCTAGAGAACACTTGGACTATGTAGGTTCCCTAGCGGTTACTTGGACTGTCTAGGTAAACTAGTGGGCAATTGGACTGTCTAGGTTACGTAGTGGGCACTTGGACTATGTAGTTTACCTATCAGGCACTTGGACTATGTAGGTTAACTAGCGGGCACTTGGACTATGTAGTTTACCTAGCAGGCACTTGGACTATGTAGGTTCCCTAGCGGGCATTTGGACTATATAGGTTACCTAGCGGGCACTTGGACTATATAAGTTATCTAGCGGGCACTTGGACTATGTAGGTTAACTAAAGGGTACTTGCATTATCTAGGTTAACTAACAGGCACTTGGACGATGTATGTTCCAGAGCGGGCAATTGGATTATGTAGGTTCCCTAGCGTGCACTTGGACTATCTAGGTTCCATATAGGGCACTTGGACTATGTAGGTTAACTAGTGGACAAATGGACGATCTAGGTTAACTAGCGGTCCCTTGGACTACGTAGGTTAACTAGCGGACACATGCACTATGTAGGTTACCTAGCGGGCACTTGGACTATCTAGGTTACCTAGCAGGCACTTTGACTATCTAGGTTAACTAACGGGCACTCGGACTATGTAGGTTGCCTAGCGAGCACTTGGACTATGTAGGCTCCCTAGCGGTTACTTGGACTGTCTAGGTTAACTTTTGGGCAATTGGACTGTCTAGGTTACCTAGTGGGCACTTGGACTATGTAGTTTACCTATCAGGCCCTTGGACTATGTAGGTTAACTAGGGGGCACTTGGACTATCTAGGTTACCTAGCGGGCACTTGGACTATGTACGTTCCCTAGCGGGCAATTGGGCTATATACGTTACCTAGCGGGCAATTGGACTATGTAAGTTAACGAACGGGCACTTGGACTATGTAGGTAACCTAGTGGTCACTTGGCCTGTCTAGGTTACCTATCGGGCACTTGGACTATGTAGGTTAACTAGCGGGCACTTGGACTATCTAGGTTAACTAGCGGGCCCTTGGTCTATGTAGGTTAACTAGCAGGCCCTTGGACTATGTAAGTTAACTAGAGGGCACTTGGACGATCCTGGTTAACTAGCGGGCCCTTGGACTATCCAGGTTAACTAGCGGGCACTTGGACTATGTAGGTTCCTTAGCGGTCACATGGACTATGTAGGCTCCCTAGAAGGCACTTGGACTATGTAGGTTACCTATCGCGCACTTTGACTATGTTGGTTATCTAGCGGGCACTTGGACTATCCAGGTTACGAAGCGGGTACTTGGACTATGTAGGTTACCAAACGGGCAATTGGACTATCTAGGTTAACGAACGGACACTTGGACTATGTAGGTAACCTAGCGGGCACTTGGACTGTCTAGGTTACATAGCGGGCACTTGGACTATCTAGGTTAACGAACGGGCACTTGGACTATGTAGGTTAGCTAACAGGCACTTGGACTACCTAGGTTAGCTAGCAGGAACTTGGACGTTGTAGGTTACCTAGCGTACACTTGGACGATTTATGTTAACTAGCGGGCACTTGGACTATCTAGGTTAACTAGCGGGCCCTTGGACTATCTTGGTTAACTATCGGGCCCTTGGACTATGTAGGTTACCTAGCGGTCACATGGACTATGTAGGTTACCTAGTGGACACTTGGACTATCTAGGTTAGCTAACGGGTAATTGGACTATCATGGTTACCTAACGGGCACTTGGATTATGTAGGTTACCTAGCGGGCACTTGAACTATCTAGGTTACCTAGCAGGCACTTTGACTATCTAGGTTAACTAACGGGCACTTGGACTATGTAGGTTGCCTAGCGGTTACTTGGACTGTCTAGGTTAACTAGTGGGCAATTAGACTGTCTAGGTTACCTAGTCGGCACTTGGACTATGAAGTTTACCTATCAGGCACTTGGACTATGTAGGTTAACTAGCGGGCACTTGGACTATCTAGGTTACCTAGCGGGCACTTGGACTATGTACGTTCCCTAGCGGGCAATTGGGCTATCTACGTTACCTAGCGGGCACTTGGACTATGTAGGTTAACTAGCGGGCACTTGGACTATCTAGGTTAACTAGCAGCCCTTGGTCTATGTAGGTTAACTAGGAGGCCCTTGGACTATGTAAGTTAACTAGAGGGCACATGGACGATCCTGGTTAACTAGCGGGCACTTGGACTATCTAAGTTAACAAGCGGGCACTTGGAATATGTAAGTTCCCTAGCGGGAACTTGGACTATGTAGGTTGCCTAGCGGTTACTTGGACTGTATAGGTTAATAGCCGGCAATTGGACTGTCTAGGTTACCTAGTGGGCACTTGGTCTATGTAGTTTATCTAGCAGGCACTTGGACTATGTAGGTTCCCTAGCGGGCATTTGGACTATATAGGTTAGCTAGCGGGCACTTGGACTATGTAGGTTATCTAGCGGGCACTTGGACTATGTAGGTTAACTAACGGGCACTTGGACTATCTAGGTTAGCTAACAGGAATTTGGACTATCTAGGTTACCTAGTGGGCCCTTTGAATATGTATGTTACCTAGGGGTCACTTGGACTATCTAGGGTAGCTAACGGGTACTTGGGCTATCTAGGTTGCCTAGCGGGCACTTAGACTATGTAGGTTAACTAACGGGCACTTGGACTATGTAGGTCAACTAGCGGGCCATTGGACTAACTAGGTTAGCAAACGGGCACTTGGACTATCTAGGTTACCTAGCGGGCACTTGGATTATGTAGGTTCCCTAGCGGGCACTTAGACTATGTAGTTTTCCTTGCGGGCATTTGGACTATGTAGGTTACCTAGTGAGCTCTTGGACTATGTAGGTTCCCTAACGGGCACTTGGACTATGTAGGTTCCTTAGCGGTCACGTGGACTATGTAGGCACCCTAGAAGGCACTTGGACTATGTAGGTTACCTATCGCGCACTTTGACTATGTTGGTTATCTAGCGGGCACTTGGACTATGTAGGTTACCAAACGGGCACTTGGACTATCTAGGTTAACGAACGGACACTTGGACTATGTAGGTAGCCTAGCGGGCACTTGGACTGTCTAGGTTACATAGCGCGCACATGGACTATCTAGGTTAACGAACGGGAACTTGGACTATGTAGGTTAGCTAACAGGCACTTGGACTACCTAGGTTAGCTAGCAGGCACTTGGACGTTGTAGGTTACCTAGCGTACACTTGGACGATTTAGGTTAACTAGCGGGCACTTGGACTATCTAGGTTAACTAGCGGGCCCTTGGACTATCTAGGTTTACTTGCGGGCACTTGGACTATCTAGGTTAACTATCGGGCACTTGGACTATGTAGGTTACCTAGCGGTCACATGGACTATGTAGGTTACCTAGCGGAAACTTGGACTATCTAGGTTACCTAGCAGGCACTTTGACTATCTAGGTTAACTAACGGGCACTTGCACTATGTAGGTTGCCTAGCGAGCACTTGGACTATGTAGGTTTCCTAGCGGTTACTTGTACTGTCTAGGTTAACTAGTGGGCAATTGCACTGTCTAGGTTACCTAGTGGGCACTTGGACTATATAGTTTACCTATCAGGCCGTGGACTATGTAGGTTAACTAGCGGGCACTTGGACTATCTAGGTTACCTAGCGGGCACTTGGACTATGTACGTTCCCTAGCGGGCAATTGGGCTATCTATGTTACCTAGCGGGCACTTGGACTATGTAGGTTAACGAACGGGCACTTGGACTATGTAGGTAACCTAGTGGTCACTTGGCCTGTCTAGGTTACCTAGCGGGCACTTGGACTATGTAGGTTAACTAGCGGGCACATGGACTATCTAGGGTAACTAGCGGGCCCTTGGTCTATGTAGGTTAACTAGCAGGCCCTTGGACTATGTAAGATAACTAGAGGGCACTTGGACGATCCTGGTTAACTAGCGGGCACTTGGACTATCTAGGTTAACTAGCGGGCACTTGGACTATGTAGGTTCCCTAGGGTTACTTGGACTGTCTAGGTTAACTAGCGGGAAATTGGACTGACTAGGTTACCTAGTGGGCACTTGGACTATGTAGTTTACCTAGCAGGCACTTGGACTATGTAGGTTCCCTACTGGGCATTAGGACAATATGGGTTACCTAGCGGGCACTTGGACTATGTAGGTTAACTAACGGGCACTTGGACTATCTAGGTTAGCTAACAGGAACTTGGACTATCTAGGTTACCTAGTGGGCACTTTGACTTTGTAGGTTACCTAGCGGTCACTTGGACTATCTAGGGTAGCTAACGGGTACTTGGGTTATCTAGGTTACCTAGCGGGCACTTAGACTATGTAGGTTAACTAGCGGGCACTTGGACTATGTACGTCAACTAGCGGGCCAATGGACTATCTAGGCTAGCTAACGGGCACTTGGACTATCTAGGATACCTAACGGGCACTTGGATTATGTAGGTTCTCTAGCGGGCACTTAGACTATGTAGTTTTCCTTGCGGGCATTTGGACTATGTAGGTTACCTAGCGAGCACTTGGACTATGTAGGTTCCCTAACGGGCACTTGGACTATGTAGGTTCCTTAGCGGTCACGTGGACTATGTAGGCTCCCTAGAAGGCACTTGGACTATGTAGGTTACCTATCGCGCACTTTAACTATGTTGGTTATCTAGCGGGCACTTGGACTATCCAGGTTACGAAGCGGGCACTTGGACTATGTAAGTTACCAAACGGGCACTTGGACTATCTAGGTTAATGAACGGACACTTGGACTATGTAGGTTAGCTAACAGGCACTTGGACTACCTAGGTTACCTAGCGAGCACTTGGACGTTGTAGGTTACCTAGCGGACACTTGGACGATTTAGGTTAACTAGCGGGCACTTGGACTATTTAGGTTAACTAGCGGGCCCTTGGACTATCTAGGTTTATTAGCAGGCACTTGGACTATCTAGGTTAACTATCGGGCATATGGACTATGTAGGTTACCTAGCGGTCACATGGACTATGTAGGTTACCTAGCGGACACTTGGACTATCTAGGTTAGCTAACGGGTAATTGGACTATCAAGGTTATCTAACGGGCACTTGGACTATGTAGGTTACCTAGCGGGCACTTGGACTATCTAGGTTACCTAGCAGGCATTTTGACTATCTAGGTTAACTAATGTGCACTTGGCCTATGTAGGTTGCCTAGCGAGCACTTGGACTATGTAGGTTCCCTAGCGGTTACTTGGACTGTCTAGGTTAACTAGTGGGCAATTAGACTGTCTAGGTTACCTAGTGGGCACTTGGACTATGTAGTTTACCTATCAGGCACTTGGACTATGTAGGTTAACTAGCGGGCACTTGGACTATGTACGTTCCCTAGCCGGCAAATGGGCTTTCTACGTTACCTAGCGGGCACTTGGACTATGTAGGTTAACGAACGGGCACTTGGACTATGTACGTAACCTAGTGGTCACTTGGCCTGTCTAGGTTACCTAGCGGGCACTTGGACTATGTAGGTTAACTAGCGGGCACTTGGACTATCTAGGTTAACTAGCGGGCCCTTGGTCTATGTAGGTTAACTAGCAGGCCCTTGGACTATGTAAGTTAACTAAAGGGCACTTGGACGATCCTGGTTAACTAGCGGGCCCTTGGACTATCCAGGTTAACTAGCGGGAACTTGGACTATGTAAGTACCCTAGTGGGAACTTGGACTATGTAGGTTCCCTAGCAGTTACTTGGACTGTCTAGGTTAACTAGCGGGCAATTGGACTGTCTAGGTTACCTAGTGGGCACTTGGACTATGTAGTTTACCTAGCAGGCACTTGGACTATCTAGGTTACCTAGCAGGCACTTTGACTATCTAGGTTAACTAACGGGCACTTGGACTATGTAGGTTGCCTAGAGAGCACTTGGACTATATAGGTTCCCTAGCGGTTACTTGGATTGTCTAGGTAAACTAGTGGGCAATTGGACTGTCTAGGTTACCTAGTGGGCACTTGGACTATGTAGTTTCCCTATCAGGCACTTGGACTATGTAGGTTAACTAGCGGGCACTTGGACTATCTAGGTTACCTAGCGGGCACTTGGACTATGTACGTTCCCTAGCGGGCAATTGGGCTATCTACGTTACCTAGCGGGCACTTGTACTATGTAGGTTAACGAACGGGCACTTGGACTATGTAGCTAACCTAGTGGTCACTTGGCCTGTCTAGGTTACCTAGCGGGCACTTGGACTATGTAGGTTAACTAGCGGGCACTTGGACTATCTAGGTTAACTAGCGGGACCTTGGTCTATGTAGGTTAACTAGCAGGCCCTTGGACTATGTAAGTTAATTAGAAGGCACTTGGACGATCCTGGTTAACTAGCGGGCACTTGGACTATCTAGGTTAACTAGCGGGCACTTGGAATATGTAAGTTCCCTAGCGGGAACTTGGACTATGTAGGTTCCCTAGCGGTTACTTGGACTGTCTAGGTTAACTAGCGGGCAATTGGACTGTCTAGGTTACCTAGTGGGCACTTGGACTATGTAGTTTGCCTAGCAGGCACTTGGACTATGTAGGTTCCCTAGCGGGCATTTGGACTATATAGGTTACCTAGCGGGCACTTGGACTATGTAGGTTATCTAGCGGGCACTTGGACTATGTAGGTTAACTAAAGGGCACTTGCATTATCTAGGTTAACTAACAGGCACTTGGACTATGTATGTTCCAGAGCGGGCAATTGGGCTATGTAGGTTCCCTAGCGTGCACTTGGACTATCTATGTTCCATATAGGGCAATTGTACTATGTAGTTTAACTAGTGGACAAATGGACGATCTAGGTTAACTAGAGGTCCCTTGGACTACGTAGGTTAACTAGCGGACACTTGCACTATGTAGGTTACCTAGCGGGCACTTGGACTATCTAGGTTACCTAGCAGGCACTTTGACTATCTAGGTTAACTAACGGGCACTTGGACTATGTAGGTTTCCTTGCGGTTACTTGGACTGTCTAGGTTAACTAGCGGGCAATTGCACTGTCTCGGTTACCTAGTGGGCACTTGGACTATGTAGTTTACCTAGCAGGCACTTGGACTATGTAGGTTCCCTAGCGTGCACTTGGACTATCTAGGTTCCATATAGGGCACTTGGACTATGTAGGTTAACTAGTGGACAAATGGACGATCTAGGTTAACTAGTGGTCCCTTGGACTACGTAGGTTAACTAGCGGACACTTGCACTATGTAGGTTACCTAGCGGGCACTTGGACTATCTAGGTTAACTAGCGGGCCTTTGGACTATGTAGTTTAACTAGTGGACACTTGCACTATGTAGGTTACCTAGCGGGCACTTGGACTATCTAGGTTACCTAGCAGGCACTTTGACTATCTAGGTTAACTAACGGGCACTTGGACTATGTAGGTTGCCTAGCGATCACTTGGATTATATAGGTTCCCTAACGATACTTGGACTGTCTAGGTTAACTAGTGGGCAATTGGACTGTCTAGGTTACCTAGTGGGCACTTGGACTATGTAGTTTGCCTAGCAGGCACTTGGACTATGTAGGTTCCCTAGCGGGCATTTGGACTATATTGGTTACCTAGCGGGCACTTGGACTATCTAGGTTAGCTAACAGGAACTTGGAGTATCTAGGTTACCTAGTGGGCACATTAACTACGTAGGTTACCTAGCGGTCACTGGGACTATCTAGGGTAGCTAATGGGTACTTGGGCTATCTAGGTTACCTAGCGGGCACTTGGAATATGTAGGTTAACTAGCGGGCACTTGGACTATTCAGGTCAACTAGCGGGTCATTGGACTATCTAGGTTAGCTAACGGGCACTTGGACTATCTAGGTTACCTAACGGGCACTTGGATTATGTAGGTTCCCTAGCGGGCACGTAGACTATGTAGGTTTCCTTGCGGGCATTTGCACTATGTAGGTTACCTAGCGAGCACTTGGACTATGTAGGTTCCCTAACGGGCACTTGGACTATGTAGGTTCCTTAGCGGTCACGTGGACTATGTAGGCTCCCTAGAAGGCACTTGGACTATGTAGGTTACCTATGGCGCACTTTGACTATGTTGGTTATCTAGCGGGCACTTGAACTATCCAGGTTAAGAAGCGGGCACTTGGACTATGTAGGTTACCAAACGGGCACTTGGACTATCTAGGTTAACGAACGGACACTTGGACTATGTAGGTAACCTAGCAGGCACTTGGACTGTCTAGGTTACATAGCGGGCACTTGGACTATCTAGGTTACCTAGCGGGCACTTGGACTATGTACGTTCCCTAGCGGGCAATTGGGCTATCTACGTTACCTAGCGGGCACTTGGACTATGTATGTTAACGAACGGGCACTTGGACTAGTAGGTAACCTAGCAGGCACTTTGACTATCTAGGTTAACTAACGGGCACTTGGACTATGTAGGATGCCTAGCGAGCACTTGGACTATATAGGTTCCCTAGCGGGCACTTGGACTATGTAAGTTCCCTAGCGGTTACTTGGACTGTCTAGGTTAACTAGTGGGCAATTGGACAGTCTAGGTTACCTAGTGGGCACTTGGACTATGTAGTTTACCTATCAGGCACTTGGACTATGTAGGTTAACTAGCGGGAACTTGGACTATCTAGGTTACCTAGTGGGCACTTGGACTATGTACATTCCCTAGCGGGCAATTGGGCTATCTACGTTACCTAGCGGGCACTTGGACTATGTAGGTTAACGAACGGGCACTTGGACTATGTAGGTAACCTAGTGGTCACTTGGCCTGTCTAGGTTACCTAGCGGGCCCTTAGACTATGTAGGTTAACTAGCGGGCACTTGGACTATCTAGGTTAACTAGCGGGCCCTTGGTCTATGTAGGTTAACTAGCAGGCCCTTGGACTATGTAAGTTAACTAGAGGGCAATCTGACGATCCTGGTTAACTAGCGGGCACTTGGACTATCTAGGTTAACTAGCGGGCACTTGGAATATGTAAGTTCCCTTGCGGGAACTTGGACTATGTAGGTTCCCTATCGGTTACTTGGACTGTCTAGGTTAATAGCCGGCAATTGGACTGTCTAGGTTACCTAGTGGGCACTTGGTCTATGTAGTTTACCTAGCAGGCACTTGGACTATGTAGGTTCCCTAGCGGGCATTTGGACTATATAGGTTAACTAACGGGCACTTGGACTATCTAGGTTAGCTAACAGGAATTTGGACTATCTAGGTTACCTAGTGGGCCCTTTGACTATGTAGGTTACCAAGGGGTCACTTGGACTATCTAGGGTAGCTAACGGGTACTTGGGCTATCTAGGTTACCTAGCGGGCACTTGGACTATGTAGGTTAACTAACGGGCACTTGGACTATGTAGGTCAACTAGCGGGCCATTGGACTAACTAGGTTAGCAAACGGGCACTTGGACTATCTAGGTTACCTAGCGGGCACTTGGATTATGTAGGTTCCCTAGCGGGCACTTAGACTATGTAGTTTTCCTTGCGGGCATTTGGACTATGTAGGTTACCTAGCGAGCACTTGGACTATGTAGCTTCCCTAACAGGCAGTTGGACTATGTAGGTTCCTTAGCGGTCACGTGGACTATGTAGGCACCCTAGAAGGCACTTGGACTATGTAGGTTACCTATCGCGCACTTTGACTATGTTGGTTATCTAGGGGGCACTTGGACTATGTAGGTTACCAAACGGGCACTTGGACTATCTAGGTTAACGAACGGACACTTGGACTATGTAGGTAACCTAGCGGGCACTTGGACTGTCTAGGTTACATAGCGCGCACTTGGACTATCTAGGTTAACGAACGGGCACTTGGACTATGTAGGTTAGCTAACAGGCACTTGGACTACCTAGGTTAGCTAGCAGGCACTTGGACGTTGTAGGTTACCTAGCGGACACTTGGACGATTTAGGTTAACTAGCGGGCACTTGGACTATCTAGGTTAACTAGCGGGCCCTTGGACTATCTAGGTTAACTAGCGGGCCCTTGGACTATCTAGGTTTACTAGCGGGCACTTGGACTATCTAGGTTAACTATCGGGCACTTGGACTATGTAGGTTACCTAGCGGTCACATGGACTATGTAGGTTACCTAGCGGACACTTGGACTATCTAGGTTACCTAGCAGGCACTTTGACTATCTAGGTTAACTAACGGGCACTTGGACTATGTAGGTTGCCTAGCGAGCACTTGGACTATGTAGGTTTCCTAGCGGTTACTTGTACTGTCTAGGTTAACTAGTGGGCAATTGGACTGTCTAGGTTACCTAGTGGGCACTTGGAATATATAGTTTCCCTATCAGGCACGTGGACTATGTAGGTTAACTAGCGGGCACTTGGACTATCTAGGTTACCTAGCGGGCACTTGGACTATGTACGTTCCCTAGCGGGCAATTGGGCTATCTACGTTTCCTAGCGGGCACTTGGACTATGTAGGTTAACGAACGGGCACTTGGACTATGTAGGTAACCTAGTGTCACTTGGCCTGTCTAGGATACCTAGCGGGCACTTGGACTATGTAGGTTAACTAGCGGGCACTTGGACTGTCTAGGTTAACTAGCGGGCCCTTGGTCTATGTAGGTTAACTAGCAGGCCCTTGGACTATGTAAGTTAACTAGAGGGCACTTGGACGATCCTGGTTAACTAGCGGGCACTTGGACTATCTAGGTTAACTAGCGGGCACTTGGACTATGTAGGTTCCCTAGGGTTACTTGGACTGTCTAGGTTAACTAGCGGGAAATTGGACTGACTAGGTTACCTAGTGGGCACTTGGACTATGTAGTTTACCTAGCAGGCACTTGGACTATGTAGGTTCCCTACTGGGCATTAGGACAATATGGGTTACCTAGCGGGCACTTGGACTATGTAGGTTAACTAACGGGCACTTGGACTATCTAGGTTAGCTAACAGGAACTTGGACTATCTAGGTTACCTAGTGGGCACTTTGACTATGTAGGTTACCTAGCGGTCACTTGGACTATCTAGGGTAGCTAACGGGTACTTGGGTTATCTAGGTTACCTAGCGGGCACTTAGACTATGTAGGTTAACTAGCGTGCACTTGGACTATGTACGTCAACTAGCGGGCCAATGGACTATCTAGGCTAGCTAACGGGCACTTGGACTATCTAGGATACCTAACGGGCACTTGGATTATGTAGGTTCTCTAGCGGGCACTTAGACTATGTAGTTTTCCTTGCGGGCATTTGGACTATGTAGGTTACCTAGCGAGCACTTGGACTATGTAGGTTCCCTAACGGGCACTTGGACTATGTAGGTTCCTTAGCGGTCACGTGGACTATGTAGGCTCCCTAGAAGGCACTTGGACTATGTAGGTTACCTATCGCGCACTTTAACTATGTTGGTTATCTAGCGGGCACTTGGACTATCCAGGTTACGAATCGGGCACTTGGACTATGTAAGTTACCAAACGGGCACTTGGACTATCTAGGTTAACGAACGGACACTTGGACTATGTAGGCTAGCTAACAGGCACTTGGACTACCTAGGTTACCTAGCGAGCACTTGGACGTTGTAGGTTACCTAGCGGACACTTGGACGATTTAGGTTAACTAGCGGGCACTTGGACTATTTAGGTTAACTATTGGGCCCTTGGACTATCTAGGTTTATTAGCAGGCACTTGGACTATCTAGGTTAACTATCGGGCATATGGACTATGTAGGTTACCTAGCGGTCACATGGACTATGTAGGTTACCTAGCGGACACTTGGACTATCTAGGTTAGCTAACGGGTAATTGGACTATCAAGGTTACCTAACGGGCACTTGGACTATGTAGGTTACCTAGCGGGCACTTGGACTATCTAGGTTACCTAGCAGGCATTTTGACTATCTAGGTTAACTAATGTGCACTTGGCCTATGTAGGTTGCCTAGCGAGCACTTGGACTATGTAGGTTCCCTAGCGGTTACTTGGACTGTCTAGGTTAACTAGTGGGCAATTAGACTGTCTAGGTTACCTAGTGGGCACTTGGACTATGTAGTTTACCTATCAGGCACTTGGACTATGTAGGTTAACTAGCGGGCACTTGGACTATGTACGTTCCCTAGCGGACAATTGGGCTTTCTACGTTACCTCCCGGGCACTTGGACTATGTAGGTTAACGAACGGGCACTTGGACTATGTACGTAACCTAGTGGTCACTTGGCCTGTCTAGGTTACCTAGCGGGCACTTGGACTATGTAGGTTAACTAGCGGGCACTTGGACTATCTAGGTTAACTAGCGGGCCCTTGGTCTATGTAGGTTAACTAACAGGCCCTTGGACTATGTAAGTTAACTAGAGGGCACTTGGACGATCCTGGTTAACTAGCGGGCCCTTGGACTATCCAGGTTAACTAGCGGGAACTTGGACTATGTAAGTACCCTAGTGGGAACTTGGACTATGTAGGTTCCCTAGCAGTTACTTGGACTGTCTAGGTTAACTAGCGGGCAATTGGACTGTCTAGGTTACCTAGTGGGCACTTGGACTATGTAGTTTACCTAGCAGGCACTTGGACTATCTAGGTTACCTAGCAGGCACTTGGACTATGTAGGTTAACTAACGGGCACTTGGACTATCTAGGTTAGCTAACAGGAATTTGGACTATCTAGGTTACCTAGTGGGCCCTTTGACTATGTAGGTTACCTAGGGGTCACTTGGACTATCTAGGGTAGCTAACGGGTACTTGGGCTATCTAGGTTACCTAGCGGGCACTTGGACTATATAGGTTAACTAACGGGCACTTGGACTATGTAGGTCAACTAGCGGGCCATTGGACTAACTAGGTTAGCAAACGGGCACTTGGACTATCTAGGTTACCTAGCGGGCACTTGGATTATGTAGGTTCCCTAGCGGGCACTTAGACTATGTAGTTTTCCTTGCGGGCATTTGGACTATGTAGGTTACCTAGCGAGCACTTGGACTTTGTAGGTTCCCTAACAGGCACTTGGACTATGTAGGTTCCTTAGCGGCCACGTGGACTATGTAGGCACCCTAGAAGGCACTTGGACTATGTAGGGTACCTATCGCGCACTTTGACTATGTAGGTTATCTAGCGGGCACTTGGACTATGTAGGTTACCAAACGGGCACTTGGACTATCTAGGTTAACGAACGGACACTTGGACTATGTAGGTAACCTAGCGGGCACTTGGACTGTCTAGGTTACATAGCGCGCACTTGGACTATCTAGGTTAACGAACGGGCACTTGGACTATGTAGGTTAGCTAACAGGCACTTGGACTACCTAGGTTAGCTAGCAGGCACTTGGACGTTGTAGGTTACCTAGCGGACACTTGGACGATTTAGGTTAACTAGCGGGCACTTGGACTATCTAGGTTAACTAGCGGGCCCTTGGACTATCTAGGTTTACTAGTGGGCAATTGGACTGTCTAGGTTACCTAGTGGGCACTTGGACTATATAGTTTACCTATTAGGCACGTAGACTATGTAGGTTAACTAGCGGGCACTTGGACTATCTAGGTTACCTAGCGGGCACTTGGACTATGTACGTTCCCTAGCGGGCAATTGGGCTATCTACGTTACCTAGCGGGCACTTGGACTATGTAGGTTAACGAACGGGCACTTGGACTATGTAGGTAACCTAGTGGTCACTTGGCCTGTCTAGGTTACCTAGCGGGCACTTGGACTATGTAGGTTAACTAGCGGGCACTTGGACTATCTAGGTTAACTAGCGGGCCCTTGGTCTATGTAGGTTAACTAGCAGGCCCTTGGACTATGTAAGTTAACTAGAGGGCACTTGGACTATCTAGGTTAACTAGCGGGCACTTGGACTATGTAGGTTCCCTAGGGTTACTTGGACTGTCTAGGTTAACTAGCGGGAAATTGGACTGACTAGGTTACCTAGTGGGCACTTGGACTATGTAGTTTACCTAGCAGGCACTTGGACTATGTAGGTTCCCTACTGGGCATTTGGACAATATGGGTTACCTAGCTGGCACTTGGACTATGTAGGTTAAGTAACGGGCACTTGGACTATCTAGGTTAGCTAACAGGAACTTCGACTATCTAGGTTACCTAGTGGGCACTTTGACTATGTAGGTTACCTAGCGGTCACTTGGACTATCTAGGGTAGCTTACGGGTACTTGGGTTATCTAGGTTACCTAGCGGGCACTTAGACTATGTAGGTTAACTAGCGGGCACTTGGACTATGTACGTCAACTAGCGGGCCAATGGACTATCTAGGCTAGCTAACGGGCACTTGGACTATCTAGGATACCTAACGGGCACTTGGATTATGTAGGTTCTCTAGCGGGCACTTAGACTATGTAGTTTTCCTTGCGGGCATTTGGACTATGTAGGTTCCCTAACGGGCACTTGGACTATGTAGGTTCCTTAGCGGTCACGTGGACTATGTAGGCTCCCTAGAAGGCACTTGGACTATGTAGGTTACCTATCGCGCACTTTAACTATGTTGGTTATCTAGCGGGCACTTGGACTATCCAGGTTACGAAGCGGGCACTTGGACTATGTAAGTTACCAAACGGGCACTTGGACTATCTAGGTTAACGAACGGACACTTGGACTTTGTAGGTTAGCTAACAGGCACTTGGACTACCTAGGTTACCTAGCGAGCACTTGGACGTTGTAGGTTACCTAGCGGACACTTGGACGATTTAGGTTAACTAGCGGGCACTTGGACTATTTAGGTTAACTAGCGGGCCCTTGGACTATCTAGGTTTATTAGCAAGCACTTGGACTATCTAGGTTAACTATCGGGCATATGGACTATGTAGGTTACCTAGCGGTCACATGGACTATGTAGGTTACCTAGCGGACACTTGGACTATCTAGGTTAGCTAACGGGTAATTGGACTATCAAGGTTACCTAACGGGCACTTGGATTATGTAGGTTACCTAGCGGACACTTGGACTATCTAGGTTAACTAATGTGCACTTGGCCTATGTAGGTTGCCTAGCGAGCACTTGGACTATGTAGGTTCCCTAGCGGTTACTTGGACTGTCTAGGTTAACTAGTGGGCAATTAGACTGTCTAGGTTACCTAGTGGGCACTTGGACTATGTAGTTTACCTATCAGGCACTTGGACTATGTAGGTTAACTAGCGGGCACTTGGACTATGTACGTTCCCTAGCGGGCAATTGGGCTTTCTACGTTACCTAGCGGGCACTTGGACTATGTAGGTTAACGAACGGGCACTTGGATTATGTACGTAACCTAGTGATCACTTGGCCTGTCTAGGTTACCTAGCGGGCACTTGGACTATGTAGGTTAACTAGCGGGCACTTGGACTATCTAGGTTAACTAGCGGGCCCTTGGTCTATGTAGGATAACTAGCAGGCCCTTGGACTATGTAAGTTAACTAGAGGGCACTTGGACGATCCTGGTTAACTAGCGGGCCCTTGGACTATCCAGGTTAACTAGCGGGAACTTGGACTATGTAAGTACCCTAGTGGGAACTTGGACTATGTAGGTTCCCTAGCAGTTACTTGGACTGTCTAGGTTAACTAGCGGGCAATTGGACTGTCTAGGTTACATAGTGGGCACTTGGACTATGTAGTTTACCTAGCAGGCACTTGGACTATCTAGGTTACCTAGCAGGCACTTGGACTATGTAGGTTAACTAACGGGCACTTGGACTATCTAGGTTAGCTAACAGGAATTTGGACTATCTAGGTTACCTAGTGGGCCCTTTGACTATGTAGGTTACCTAGGGGTCACTTGGACTATCTAGGGTAGCTAACGGGTACTTGGGCTATCTAGGTTACCTAGCGGGCACTTGGACTATATAGGTTAACTAACGGGCACTTGGACTATGTAGGTCAACTAGCGGGCCATTGGACTAACTAGGTTAGCAAACGGGCACTTGGACTATCTAGGTTACCTAGCGGGCACTTGGATTATGTAGGTTCCCTAGCGGGCACTTAGACTATGTAGTTTTCCTTGCGGGCATTTGGACTATGTAGGTTACCTAGCGAGCACTTGGACTATGTAGGTTCCCTAACAGGCACTTGGACTATGTAGGTTCCTTAGCGGCCACGTGGACTATGTAGGCACCCTAGAAGGCACTTGGACTATGTAGGGTACCTATCGCGCACTTTGACTATGTAGGTTATCTAGCGGGCACTTGGACTATGTAGGTTACCAAACGGGCACTTGGACTATCTAGGTTAACGAACAGACACTTGGACTATGTAGGTAACCTAGCGGGCACTTGGACTGTCTAGGTTACATAGCGCGCACTTGGACTATCTAGGTTAACGAACGGGCACTTGGACTATGTAGGTTAGCTAACAGGCACTTGGACTACCTAGGTTAGCTAGCAGGTACTTGGACGTTGTAGGTTACCTAGCGGACACTTGGACGATTTAGGTTAACTAGCGGGCACTTGGACTATCTAGGTTAACTAGCGGGCCCTTGGACTATCTAGGTTTACTAGTGGGCAATTGGACTGTCTAGGTTACCTAGTGGGCACTTGGACTATATAGTTTACCTATTAGGCACGTAGACTATGTAGGTTAACTAGCGGGCACTTGGACTATCTAGGTTACCTAGCGGGCACTTGGACTATGTACGTTCCCTAGCGGGCAATTGGGCTATCTACGTTACCTAGCGGGCACTTGGACTATGTAGGTTAACGAACGGGCACTTGGACTATGTAGGTAACCTAGTGGTCACTTGGCCTGTCTAGGTTACCTAGCGGGCACTTGGACTATGTAGGTTAACTAGCGGGCACTTGGACTATCTAGGTTAACTAGCGGGCCCTTGGTCTATGTAGGTTAACTAGCAGGCCCTTGGACTATGTAAGTTAACTAGAGGGCACTTGGACTATCTAGGTTAACTAGCGGGCACTTGGTCTATGTAGGTTCCCTAGGGTTACTTGGAATGTCTAGGTTAACTAGCGGGAAATTGGACTGACTAGGTTACCTAGTGGGCACTTGGACTATGTAGTTTACCTAGCAGGCACTTGGACTATGTAGGTTCCCTACTGGGCATTTGGACAATATGGGTTACCTAGCTGGCACTTGGACTATGTAGGTTAAGTAACGGGCACTTGGACTATCTAGGTTAGCTAACAGGAACTTCGACTATCTAGGTTACCTAGTGGGCACTTTGACTATGTAGGTTACCTAGCGGTCACTTGGACTATCTAGGGTAACTTACGGGTACTTGGGTTATCTAGGTTACCTAGCGGGCACTTAGACTATGTAGGTTAACTAGCGGGCACTTGGACTATGTACGTCAACTAGCGGGCCAATGGACTATCTAGGCTAGCTAACGGGCACTTGGACTATCTAGGATACCTAACGGGCACTTGGATTATGTAGGTTCTCTAGCGGGCACTTAGACTATGTAGTTTTCCTTGCGGGCATTTGGACTATGTAGGTTCCCTAACGGGCACTTGGACTATGTAGGTTCCTTAGCGGTCACGTGGACTATGTAGGCTCCCTAGAAGGCACTTGGACTATGTAGGTTACCTATCGCGCACTTTAACTATGTTGGTTATCTAGCGGGCACTTGGACTATCCAGGTTACGAAGCGGGCACTTGGACTATGTAAGTTACCAAACGGGCACTTGGACTATCTAGGTTAACGAACGGACACTTGGACTTTGTAGGTTAGCTAACAGGCACTTGGACTACCTAGGTTACCTAGCGAGCACTTGGACGTTGTAGGTTACCTAGCGGACACTTGGACGATTTAGGTTAACTAGCGGGCACTTGGACTATTTAGGTTAACTAGCGGGCCCTTGGACTATCTAGGTTTATTAGCAAGCACTTGGACTATCTAGGTTAACTATCGGGCATATGGACTATGTAGGTTACCTAGCGGTCACATGGACTATGTAGGTTACCTAGCGGACACTTGGACTATCTAGGTTAGCTAACGGGTAATTGGACTATCAAGGTTACCTAACGGGCACTTGGATTATGTAGGTTACCTAGCGGACACTTGGACTATCTAGGTTAACTAATGTGCACTTGGCCTATGTAGGTTGCCTAGCGAGCACTTGGACTATGTAGGTTCCCTAGCGGTTACTTGGACTGTCTAGGTTAACTAGTGGGCAATTAGACTGTCTAGGTTACCTAGTGGGCACTTGGACTATGTAGTTTACCTATCAGGCACTTGGACTATGTAGGTTAACTAGCGGGCACTTGGACTATGTACGTTCCCTAGCGGGCAATTGGGCTTTCTACGTTACCTAGCGGGCACTTGGACTATGTAGGTTAACGAACGGGCACTTGGATTATGTACGTAACCTAGTGATCACTTGGCCTGTCTAGGTTACCTAGCGGGCACTTGGACTATGTAGGTTAACTAGCGGGCACTTGGACTATCTAGGTTAACTAGCGGGCCCTTGGTCTATGTAGGTTAACTAGCAGGCCCTTGGACTATGTAAGTTAACTAGAGGGCACTTGGACGATCCTGGTTAACTAGCGGGCCCTTGGACTATCCAGGTTAACTAGCGGGAACTTGGACTATGTAAGTACCCTAGTGGGAACTTGGACTATGTAGGTTCCCTAGCAGTTACTTGGACTGTCTAGGTTAACTAGCGGGCAATTGGACTGTCTAGGTTACATAGTGGGCACTTGGACTATGTAGTTTACCTAGCAGGCACTTGGACTATCTAGGTTACCTAGCAGGCACTTTGACTATCTAGGTTAACTAACGGGCACTTGGACTATGTAGGTTGCCTAGAGAGCACTTTTACTATATAGGTTCCCTAGCGGTTACTTGGATTGTCTAGGTAAACTAGTGGGCAATTTGACTGTCTAGGTTACCTAGTGGGCACTTGGACTATGTAGTTTCCCTATCAGGCACTTGGACTATGTAGGTTAACTAGCGGGCACTTGGACTATCTAGGTTACCTAGCGGGCACTTGGACTATGTACGTTCCCTAGCGGGCAATTGGGCTGTCTACGTTACCTAGCGGGCACTTGTACTATGTAGGTTAACGAACGGGCACTTGGACTATGTAGCTAACCTAGTGGTCACTTGGCCTGTCTAGGTTACCTAGCGGGCACTTGGACTATGTAGGTTAACTAGCGGGCACTTGGACTATCTAGGTTAACTAGCGGGACCTTGTTCTATGTAGGTTAACTAGCAGGCCCTTGGACTATGTAAGTTAACTAGAGGGCACTTGGACGATCCTGGTTAACTAGCGGGCACTTGGACTATCTAGGTTAACTAGCGGGCACTTGGAATATGTAAGTTCCCTAGCGGGAACTTGGACTATGTAAGTTCCCTAGCGGTTACTTGGACTGTCTAGTTTAACTAGCGGGCAATTGGACTGTCTAGGTTACCTAGTGGGCACTTGGACTATGTAGTTTGCCTAGCAGGCACTTGGACTATGTAGGTTCCCTAGCGGGCATTTGGACTATATAGGTTACCTAGCGGGCACTTGGACTATGTAGGTTATCTAGCGGGCACTTGGACTATGTAGGTTAACTAAAGGGCACTTGCATTATCTAGGTTAACTAACAGGCACTTGGACTATGTATGTGCCAGAGCGGGCAATTGGGCTATGTAGGTTCCCTAGGGTGCACTTGGACTATCTATGTTCCATATAGGGCAATTGTACTATGTAGTTTAACTAGTGGACAAATGGACGATCTAGGTTAACTAGCGGTCCCTTGGACTACGTAGGTTAACTAGCGGACACTTGCACTATGTAGGTTACCTAGCGGGCACTTGGACTATCTAGGTTACCTAGCAGGCACTTTGTCTATCTAGGTTAACTAACGGGCACTTGGACTATGTAGGTTTCCTTGCGGTTACTTGGACTGTCTAGGTTAACTAGCGGGCAATTGCACTGTCTCGGTTACCTAGTGGGCACTTGGACTATGTAGTTTACCTAGCAGGCACTTGGACTATGTAGGTTCCCTAGCGTGCACTTGGACTATCTAGGTTCCATATAGGGCACTTGGACTATGTAGGTTAACTAGTGGACAAATGGACGATCTAGGTTAACTAGTGGTCCCTTGGACTACGTAGGTTAACTAGCGGACACTTGCACTATGTAGGTTACCTAGTGGGCACTTGGACTATCTAGGTTAACTAGCGGGCCTTTGGACTATGTAGTTTAACTAGTGGACACTTGCACTATGTAGGTTACCTAGCGGGCACTTGGACTATCTAGGTTACCTAGCAGGCACTTTGACTATCTAGGTTAACTAAAGGGCACTTGGACTATGTAGGTTGCCTAGCGAGCACTTGGACTATATAGGTTCCCTAGCGGTTACTTGGACTGTCTAGGTTAACTAGTGGGCAATTGGACTGTCTAGGTTACCTAGTGGGCACTTGGACTATGTAGTTTACCTATCAGGCACTTGGAATATGTAGGTTAACTAGCGGGCACTTGGACTATCTAGGTTACCTAGCGGGCACTTGGACTATGTACGTTCCCTAGCGGGCAATTGGGCTATCTACGTTAACTAGCGGGCACTTGGACTATGTAGGTTAACGAAAGGGCACTTGGCCTATGTACGTAACCTAGTGGTCACTTGGCCTGTCTAGGTTACCTAGCGGGCACTTGGAATATGTAGGTTAACTAGCGGGCACTTGGACTATCTAGGTTAACTAGCGGGCCCTTGGTCTATGTAGGTTAACTAGCAGGCCCTTGGACTATGTAAGTTAACTAGAGGGCACTTGGACGATCCTGGTTAACTAGCGGGCACTTGGACTATCTAGGTTAACTAGCGGGCACTTAGAATATGTAAGTTCCCTAGCGGGAACTTGGACTATGTAGGTTTCCGAGCGGTTACTTGGACTGTCTAGGTTAACTAGCGGGCAATTGGACTGTCTAGGTTACCTAGTGGGCACTTGGACTATGTAGTTTGCCTAGCAGGCACTTGGACTATGTAGGTTCCCTAGCGGGCATTTGGACTATATTGGTTACCTAGCGGGCACTTGGACTATCTAGGTTAGCTAACAGGAACTTGGAGTATCTAGGTTACCTAGTGGGCACTTTGACTACGTAGGTTACCTAGCGGTCACTAGGACTATCTAGGGTAGCTAATGGGTACTTGGGCTATCTAGGTTACCTAGCGGGCACTTGGAATATGTAGGTTAACTAGCGGGCACTTGGACTATTCAGGTCAACTAGCGGGCCATTGGACTATCTAGGTTAGCTAACGGGCACTTGGATTATGTAGATTCCCTAGCGGGCACTTAGACTATGTAGGTTTCCTTGCGGGCATTTGCACTATGTAGGTTACCTAGCGAGCACTTGGACTATGTAGGTTCCCTAACGGGCACTTGGACTATGTAGGTTCCTTAGCGGTCACGTGGACTATGTAGGCTCCCTAGAAGGCACTTGGACTATGTAGGTTACCTATGGCGCACTTTGACTATGTTGGTTATCTAGCGGGCACTTGAACTATAGAAGTTAAGAAGCGGGCACTTGGACTATGTAGGTTACCAAACGGGCACTTGGACTATCTAGGTTAACGAACGGACACTTGGACTATGTAGGTAACCTAGCAGGCACTTGGACTGTCTAGGTTACATAGCGGGCACTTGGACTATCTAGGTTACCTAGCGGGCACTTTGACTATGTACTTTCCCTAGCAGACACTTGGACTATCTAGGTTAGCTAACGGGTAATTGGACTATCAAGGTTACCTAACGGGCACTTGGACTATGTAGGTTACCTAGCGGGCACTTGGACTATCTAGGTTACCTAGCAGGCACTTTGACTATCTAGGTTAACTAACGGGCACTCGGACTATGTAGGTTGCCTAGCGAGCACTTGGACTATGTAGGTTCCCTAGCGGTTACTTGGACTGTCTAGGTTAACTAGTGGGCAATTGGACTGTCTAGGTTTCCTAGTGGGCACTTGGACTATGTAGTTTACCTATCAGGCACTTGGAATATGTAGGTTAACTAGCGGGCACTTGGACTATCTAGGTTACCTAGCGGGCACTTGGACTATGTACGTTCCCTAGCGGGCAATTGTGCTATCTACGTTACCTAGCGGGCACTTGGACTATGTAGGTTAATGAACGGGCACTTGGACTATGTAGGTAACCTAGTGGTCACTTGGCCTGTCTAGGTTACCTAGCGGGCCCTTAGACTATGTAGGTTAACTAGCGGGCACTTGGACTATCTAGGTTAACTAGTGGGCCCTTGGTCTATGTAGGTTAACTAGCAGGCCCTTGGACTATGTAAGTTAACTAGAGGGCAATCTGACGATCCTGGTTAACTAGCGGGCACTTGGACTATCTAGGGTAGCTAACGGGTACTTGGGTTATCTAGGTTACCTAGCGGGCACTTAGACTATGTAGGTTAACTAGCGTGCACTTGGACTATGTACGTCAACTAGCGGGCCAATGGACTATCTAGGCTAGCTAACGGGCACTTGGACTATCTAGGATACCTAACGGGCACTTGGATTATGTAGGTTCTCTAGCGGGCACTTAGACTATGTAGTTTTCCTTGCGGGCATTTGGACTATGTAGGTTACCTAGCGAGCACTTGGACTATGTAGGTTCCCTAACGGGCACTTGGACTATGTAGGTTCCTTAGCGGTCACGTGGACTATGTAGGCTCCCTAGAAGGCACTTGGACTATGTAGGTTACCTATCGCGCACTTTAACTATGTTGGTTATCTAGCGGGCACTTGGACTATCCAGGTTACGAATCGGGCACTTGGACTATGTAAGTTACCAAACGGGCACTTGGACTATCTAGGTTAACGAACGGACACTTGGACTATGTAGGCTAGCTAACAGGCACTTGGACTACCTAGGTTACCTAGCGAGCACTTGGACGTTGTAGGTTACCTAGCGGACACTTGGACGATTTAGGTTAACTAGCGGGCACTTGGACTATTTAGGTTAACTATTGGGCCCTTGGACTATCTAGGTTTATTAGCAGGCACTTGGACTATCTAGGTTAACTATCGGGCATATGGACTATGTAGGTTACCTAGCGGTCACATGGACTATGTAGGTTACCTAGCGGACACTTGGACTATCTAGGTTAGCTAACGGGTAATTGGACTATCAAGGTTACCTAACGGGCACTTGGACTATGTAGGTTACCTAGCGGGCACTTGGACTATCTAGGTTACCTAGCAGGCATTTTGACTATCTAGGTTAACTAATGTGCACTTGGCCTATGTAGGTTGCCTAGCGAGCACTTGGACTATGTAGGTTCCCTAGCGGTTACTTGGACTGTCTAGGTTAACTAGTGGGCAATTAGACTGTCTAGGTTACCTAGTGGGCACTTGGACTATGTAGTTTACCTATCAGGCACTTGGACTATGTAGGTTAACTAGCGGGCACTTGGACTATGTACGTTCCCTAGCGGACAATTGGGCTTTCTACGTTACCTCCCGGGCACTTGGACTATGTAGGTTAACGAACGGGCACTTGGACTATGTACGTAACCTAGTGGTCACTTGGCCTGTCTAGGTTACCTAGCGGGCACTTGGACTATGTAGGTTAACTAGCGGGCACTTGGACTATCTAGGTTAACTAGCGGGCCCTTGGTCTATGTAGGTTAACTAACAGGCCCTTGGACTATGTAAGTTAACTAGAGGGCACTTGGACGATCCTGGTTAACTAGCGGGCCCTTGGACTATCCAGGTTAACTAGCGGGAACTTGGACTATGTAAGTACCCTAGTGGGAACTTGGACTATGTAGGTTCCCTAGCAGTTACTTGGACTGTCTAGGTTAACTAGCGGGCAATTGGACTGTCTAGGTTACCTAGTGGGCACTTGGACTATGTAGTTTACCTAGCAGGCACTTGGACTATCTAGGTTACCTAGCAGGCACTTGGACTATGTAGGTTAACTAACGGGCACTTGGACTATCTAGGTTAGCTAAAAGGAATTTGGACTATCTAGGTTACCTAGTGGGCCCTTTGACTATGTAGGTTACCTAGGGGTCACTTGAACTATCTAGGGTAGCTAACGGGTACTTGGGCTATCTAGGTTACCTAGCGGGCACTTGGACTATATAGGTTAACTAACGGGCACTTGGACTATGTAGGTCAACTAGCGGGCCATTGGACTAACTAGGTTAGCAAACGGGCACTTGGACTATCTAGGTTACCTAGCGGGCACTTGGATTATGTAGGTTCCCTAGCGGGCACTTAGACTATGTAGTTTTCCTTGCGGGCATTTGGACTATGTAGGTTACCTAGCGAGCACTTGGACTATGTAGGTTCCCTAACGGGCACTTGGACTATGTAGGTTCCTTAGCGGCCACGTGGACTATGTAGGCACCCTAGAAGGCACTTGGACTATGTAGGGTACCTATCGCGCACTTTGACTATGTAGGTTATCTAGCGGGCACTTGGACTATGTAGGTTACCAAACGGGCACTTGGACTATCTAGGTTAACGAACGGACACTTGGACTATGTAGGTAACCTAGCGGGCACTTGGACTGTCTAGGTTACATAGCGCGCACTTGGACTATCTAGGTTAACGAACGGGCACTTGGACTATGTAGGTTAGCTAACAGGCACTTGGACTACCTAGGTTAGCTAGCAGGCACTTGGACGTTGTAGGTTACCTAGCGGACACTTGGACGATTTAGGTTAACTAGCGGGCACTTGGACTATCTAGGTTAACTAGCGGGCCCTTGGACTATCTAGGTTTACTAGTGGGCAATTGGACTGTCTAGGTTACCTAGTGGGCACTTGGACTATATAGTTTACCTATTAGGCACGTAGACTATGTAGGTTAACTAGCGGGCACTTGGACTATCTAGGTTACCTAGCGGGCACTTGGACTATGTACGTTCCCTAGCGGGCAATTGGGCTATCTACGTTACCTAGCGGGCACTTGGACTATGTAGGTTAACGAACGGGCACTTGGACTATGTAGGTAACCTAGTGGTCACTTGGCCTGTCTAGGTTACCTAGCGGGCACTTGGACTATGTAGGTTAACTAGCGGGCACTTGGACTATCTAGGTTAACTAGCGGGCCCTTGGTCTATGTAGGTTAACTAGCAGGCCCTTGGACTATGTAAGTTAACTAGAGGGCACTTGGACTATCTAGGTTAACTAGCGGGCACTTGGACTATGTAGGTTCCCTAGGGTTACTTGGACTGTCTAGGTTAACTAGCGGGAAATTGGACTGACTAGGTTACCTAGTGGGCACTTGGACTATGTAGTTTACCTAGCAGGCACTTGGACTATGTAGGTTCCCTACTGGGCATTTGGACAATATGGGTTACCTAGCGGGCACTTGGACTATGTAGGTTAAGTAACGGGCACTTGGACTATCTAGGTTAGCTAACAGGAACTTGGACTATCTAGGTTACCTAGTGGGCACTTTGACTATGTAGGTTACCTAGCGGTCACTTGGACTATCTAGGGTAGCTTACGGGTACTTGGGTTATCTAGGTTACCTAGCGGGCACTTAGACTATGTAGGTTAACTAGCGGGCACTTGGACTATGTACGTCAACTAGAGGGCCAATGGACTATCTAGGCTAGCTAACGGGCACTTGGACTATCTAGGATACCTAACGGGCACTTGGATTATGTAGGTTCTCTAGCGGGCACTTAGACTATGTAGTTTTCCTTGCGGGCATTTGGACTATGTAGGTTCCCTAACGGGCACTTGGACTATGTAGGTTCCTTAGCGGTCACGTGGACTATGTAGGCTCCCTAGAAGGCACTTGGACTATGTAGGTTACCTATCGAGCACTTTAACTATGTTGGTTATCTAGCGGGCACTTGGACTATCCAGGTTACGAAGCGGGCACTTGGACTATGTAAGTTACCAAACGGGCACTTGGACTATCTAGGTTAACTAACGGACACTTGGACTTTGTAGGTTAGCTAACAGGCACTTGGACTACCAGGGTTACCTAGCGAGCACTTGGACGTTGTAGGTTACCTAGCGGACACTTGGACGATTTAGGTTAACTAGCGGGCACTTGGACTATTTAGGTTAACTAGCGGGCCCTTGGACTATCTAGGTTTATTAGCAAGCACTTGGACTATCTAGGTTAACTATCGGGCATATGGACTATGTAGGTTACCTAGCGGTCACATGGACTATGTAGGTTACCTAGCGGACACTTGGACTATCTAGGTTAGCTAACGGGTAATTGGACTATCAAGGTTACCTAACGGGCACTTGGATTATGTAGGTTACCTAGCGGACACTTGGACTATCTAGGTTAACTAATGTGCACTTGGCCTATGTAGGTTGCCTAGCGAGCACTTGGACTATGTAGGTTCCCTAGCGGTTACTTGGACTGTCTAGGTTAACTAGTGGGCAATTAGACTGTCTAGGTTACCTAGTGGGCACTTGGACTATGTAGTTTACCTATCAGGCACTTGGACTATGTAGGTTAACTAGCGGGCACTTGGACTATGTACGTTCCCTAGCGGGCAATTGGGCTTTCTACGTTACCTAGCGGGCACTTGGACTATGTAGGTTAACGAACGGGCACTTGGATTATGTACGTAACCTAGTGATCACTTGGCCTGTCTAGGTTACCTAGCGGGCACTTGGACTATGTAGGTTAACTAGCGGGCACTTGGACTATCTAGGTTAACTAGCGGGCCCTTGGTCTATGTAGGTTAACTAGCAGGCCCTTGGACTATGTAAGTTAACTAGAGGGCACATGGACGATCCTGGTTAACTAGCGGGCCCTTGGACTATCCAGGTTAACTAGCGGGAACTTGGACTATGTAAGTACCCTAGTGGGAACTTGGACTATGTAGGTTCCCTAGCAGTTACTTGGACTGTCTAGGTTAACTAGCGGGCAATTGGACTGTCTAGGTTACATAGTGGGCACTTGGACTATGTAGTTTACCTAGCAGGCACTTGGACTATCTAGGTTACCTAGCAGGCACTTTGACTATCTAGGTTAACTAACGGGCACTTGGACTATGTAGGTTGCCTAGAGAGCACTTTTACTATATAGGTTCCCTAGCGGTTACTTGGATTGTCTAGGTAAACTAGTGGGCAATTTGACTGTCTAGGTTACCTAGTGGGCACTTGGACTATGTAGTTTCCCTATCAGGCACTTGGACTATGTAGGTTAACTAGCGGGCACTTGGACTATCTAGGTTACCTAGCGGGCACTTGGACTATGTACGTTCCCTAGCGGGCAATTGGGCTGTCTACGTTACCTAGCGGGCACTTGTACTATGTAGGTTAACGAACGGGCACTTGGACTATGTAGCTAACCTAGTGGTCACTTGGCCTGTCTAGGTTACCTAGCGGGCACTTGGACTATGTAGGTTAACTAGCGGGCACTTGGACTATCTAGGTTAACTAGCGGGACCTTGTTCTATGTAGGTTAACTAGCAGGCCCTTGGACTATGTAAGTTAACTAGAGGGCACTTGGACGATCCTGGTTAACTAGCGGGCACTTGGACTATCTAGGTTAACTAGCGGGCACTTGGAATATGTAAGTTCCCTAGCGGGAACTTGGACTATGTAAGTTCCCTAGCGGTTACTTGGACTGTCTAGGTTAACTAGCGGGCAATTGGACTGTCTAGGTTACCTAGTGGGCACTTGGACTATGTAGTTTGCCTAGCAGGCACTTGGACTATGTAGGTTCCCTAGCGGGCATTTGGACTATATAGGTTACCTAGCGGGCACTTGGACTATGTAGGTTATCTAGCGGGCACTTGGACTATGTAGGTTAACTAAAGGGCACTTGCATTATCTAGGTTAACTAACAGGCACTTGGACTATGTATGTGCCAGAGCGGGCAATTGGGCTATGTAGGTCCCCTAGGGTGCACTTGGACTATCTATGTTCCATATAGGGCAATTGTACTATGTAGTTTAACTAGTGGACAAATGGACGATCTAGGTTAACTAGCGGTCCCTTGGACTACGTAGGTTAACTAGCGGACACTTGCACTATGTAGGTTACCTAGCGGGCACTTGGACTATCTAGGTTACCTAGCAGGCACTTTGTCTATCTAGGTTAACTAACGGGCACTTGGACTATGTAGGTTTCCTTGCGGTTACTTGGACTGTCTAGGTTAACTAGCGGGCAATTTCACTGTCTCGGTTACCTAGTGGGCACTTGGACTATGTAGTTTACCTAGCAGGCACTTGGACTATGTAGGTTCCCTAGCGTGCACTTGGACTATCTAGGTTCCATATAGGGCACTTGGACTATGTAGGTTAACTAGTGGACAAATGGACGATCTAGGTTAACTAGTGGTCCCTTGGACTACGTAGGTTAACTAGCGGACACTTGCACTATGTAGGTTACCTAGTGGGCACTTGGACTATCTAGGTTAACTAGCGGGCCTTTGGACTATGTAGTTTAACTAGTGGACACTTGCACTATGTAGGTTACCTAGCGGGCACTTGGACTATCTAGGTTACCTAGCAGGCACTTTGACTATCTAGGTTAACTAAAGGGCACTTGGACTATGTAGGTTGCCTAGCGAGCACTTGGACTATATAGGTTCCCTAGCGGTTACTTGGACTGTCTAGGTTAACTAGTGGGCAATTGGACTGTCTAGGTTACCTAGTGGGCACTTGGACTATGTAGTTTACCTATCAGGCACTTGGAATATGTAGGTTAACTAGCGGGCACTTGGACTATCTAGGTTACCTAGCGGGCACTTGGACTATGTACGTTCCCTAGCGGGCAATTGGGCTATCTACGTTAACTAGCGGGCACTTGGACTATGTAGGTTAACGAAAGGGCACTTGGCCTATGTACGTAACCTAGTGGTCACTTGGCCTGTCTAGGTTACCTAGCGGGCACTTGGAATATGTAGGTTAACTAGCGGGCACTTGGACTATCTAGGTTAACTAGCGGGCCCTTGGTCTATGTAGGTTAACTAGCAGGCCCCTGGACTATGTAAGTTAACTAGAGGTCACTTGGACGATCCTGGTTAACTAGCGGGCACTTGGACTATCTAGGTTAACTAGTGGGCACTTAGAATATGTAAGTTCCCTAGCGGGAACTTGGACTATGTAGGTTTCCGAGCGGTTACTTGGACTGTCTAGGTTAACTAGCGGGCAATTGGACTGTCTAGGTTACCTAGTGGGCACTTAGACTATGTAGTTTGCCTAGCAGGCACTTGGACTATGTAGGTTCCCTAGCGGGCATTTGGACTATATTGGTTACCTAGCGGGCACTTGGACTATCTAGGTTAGCTAACAGGAACTTGGAGTATCTAGGTTACCTAGTGGGCACTTTGACTACGTAGGTTACCTAGCGGTCACTGGGACTATCTAGGGTAGCTAATGGGTACTTGGGCTATCTAGGTTACCTAGCGGGCACTTGGAATATGTAGGTTAACTAGCGGGCACTTGGACTATTCAGGTCAACTAGCGGGCCATTGGACTATCTAGGTTAGCTAACGGGCTCTTGGACTATCTAGGTTACCTAACGGGCACTTGGATTATGTAGATTCCCTAGCGGGCACTTAGACTATGTAGGTTTCCTTGCGGGCATTTGCACTATGTAGGTTACCTAGCGAGCACTTGGACTATGTAGGTTCCCTAACGGGCACTTGGACTATGTAGGTTCCTTAGCGGTCACGTGGACTATGTAGGCTCCCTAGAAGGCACTTGGACTATGTAGGTTACCTATGGCGCACTTTGACTATGTTGGTTATCTAGCGGGCACTTGAACTATAGAAGTTAAGAAGCGGGCACTTGGACTATGTAGGTTACCAAACGGGCACTTGGACTATCTAGGTTAACGAACGGACACTTGGACTATGTAGGTAACCTAGCAGGCACTTGGACTGTCTAGGTTACATAGCGGGCACTTGGACTATCTAGGTTACCTAGCGGGCACTTGGACTATGTACTTTCCCTAGCAGACACTTGGACTATCTAGGTTAGCTAACGGGTAATTGGACTATCAAGGTTACCTAACGGGCACTTGGACTATGTAGGTTACCTAGCGGGCACTTGGACTATCTAGGTTACCTAGCAGGCACTTTGACTATCTAGGTTAACTAACGGGCACTCGGACTATGTAGGTTGCCTAGCGAGCACTTGGACTATGTAGGTTCCCTAGCGGTTACTTGGACTGTCTAGGTTAACTAGTGGGCAATTGGACTGTCTAGGTTACCTAGTGGGCACCTGGACTATGTAGTTTACCTAGCAGGCACTTGGACTATGTAGGTTCCCTAGCGGGCATTTGGACTATATAGGTTACCTAGCGGGCACTTGGACTATGTAGGTTATCTAGCGGGCACTTGGACTATGTACGTTAACTAACGGGCACTTGGACTATCTAGGTTAGCTAACAGGAACTTGGACTATCTAGGTTACCTAGTGGGCACTTTGACTATGTAGGTTACCTAGCGTTCACTTGGACTATCTAGGGTAGCTAACGGGTACTTGGGATATCTAGGTTACCTAGCGGGCACTTGGACTATGTAGGTTAACTAGCAGGCACTTGGACTATGTAGGTCAACTAGCGGGCCATTGGACTATGTAGGTTAGCTAACAGGCACTTGGACTACCTTGGTTACCTAGCAGGCACTTGGACGTTGTAGGTTAACGAACGGGCACTTGGACTATGTAGGTAACCTAGTGGTCACTTGGCCTGTCTAGGTTACCTAGCGGGCACTTGGACTATGTAGGTTAACTAGCGGGCACTTGGACTATCTAGGTTAACTAGCGGGCCCTTGGTCTATGTAGGTTAACTAGCAGGCCCTTGGACTATGTAAGTTAACTAGAGGGCACTTGGACTATCTAGGTTAACTAGCGGGCACTTGGACTATGTAGGTTCCCTAGGGTTACTTGGACTGTCTAGGTTAACTAGCGGGAAATTGGACTGACTAGGTTACCTAGTGGGCACTTGGACTATGTAGTTTACCTAGCAGGCACTTGGACTATGTAGGTTCCCTACTGGGCATTTGGACAATATGGGTTACCTAGCGGGCACTTGGACTATGTAGGTTAAGTAACGGGCACTTGGACTATCTAGGTTAGCTAACAGGAACTTGGACTATCTAGGTTACCTAGTGGGCACTTTGACTATGTAGGTTACCTAGCGGTCACTTGGACTATCTAGGGTAGCTTACGGGTACTTGGGTTATCTAGGTTACCTAGCGGGCACTTAGACTATGTAGGTTAACTAGCGGGCACTTGGACTATGTACGTCAACTAGAGGGCCAATGGACTATCTAGGCTAGCTAACGGGCACTTGGACTATCTAGGATACCTAACGGGCACTTGGATTATGTAGGTTCTCTAGCGGGCACTTAGACTATGTAGTTTTCCTTGCGGGCATTTGGACTATGTAGGTTCCCTAACGGGCACTTGGACTATGTAGGTTCCTTAGCGGTCACGTGGACTATGTAGGCTCCCTAGAAGGCACTTGGACTATGTAGGTTACCTATCGAGCACTTTAACTATGTTGGTTATCTAGCGGGCACTTGGACTATCCAGGTTACGAAGCGGGCACTTGGACTATGTAAGTTACCAAACGGGCACTTGGACTATCTAGGTTAACTAACGGACACTTGGACTTTGTAGGTTAGCTAACAGGCACTTGGACTACCAGGGTTACCTAGCGAGCACTTGGACGTTGTAGGTTACCTAGCGGACACTTGGACGATTTAGGTTAACTAGCGGGCACTTGGACTATTTAGGTTAACTAGCGGGCCCTTGGACTATCTAGGTTTATTAGCAAGCACTTGGACTATCTAGGTTAACTATCGGGCATATGGACTATGTAGGTTACCTAGCGGTCACATGGACTATGTAGGTTACCTAGCGGACACTTGGACTATCTAGGTTAGCTAACGGGTAATTGGACTATCAAGGTTACCTAACGGGCACTTGGATTATGTAGGTTACCTAGCGGACACTTGGACTATCTAGGTTAACTAATGTGCACTTGGCCTATGTAGGTTGCCTAGCGAGCACTTGGACTATGTAGGTTCCCTAGCGGTTACTTGGACTGTCTAGGTTAACTAGTGGGCAATTAGACTGTCTAGGTTACCTAGTGGGCACTTGGACTATGTAGTTTACCTATCAGGCACTTGGACTATGTAGGTTAACTAGCGGGCACTTGGACTATGTACGTTCCCTAGCGGGCAATTGGGCTTTCTACGTTACCTAGCGGGCACTTGGACTATGTAGGTTAACGAACGGGCACTTGGATTATGTACGTAACCTAGTGATCACTTGGCCTGTCTAGGTTACCTAGCGGGCACTTGGACTATGTAGGTTAACTAGCGGGCACTTGGACTATCTAGGTTAACTAGCGGGCCCTTGGTCTATGTAGGTTAACTAGCAGGCCCTTGGACTATGTAAGTTAACTAGAGGGCACATGGACGATCCTGGTTAACTAGCGGGCCCTTGGACTATCCAGGTTAACTAGCGGGAACTTGGACTATGTAAGTACCCTAGTGGGAACTTGGACTATGTAGGTTCCCTAGCAGTTACTTGGACTGTCTAGGTTAACTAGCGGGCAATTGGACTGTCTAGGTTACATAGTGGGCACTTGGACTATGTAGTTTACCTAGCAGGCACTTGGACTATCTAGGTTACCTAGCAGGCACTTTGACTATCTAGGTTAACTAACGGGCACTTGGACTATGTAGGTTGCCTAGAGAGCACTTTTACTATATAGGTTCCCTAGCGGTTACTTGGATTGTCTAGGTAAACTAGTGGGCAATTTGACTGTCTAGGTTACCTAGTGGGCACTTGGACTATGTAGTTTCCCTATCAGGCACTTGGACTATGTAGGTTAACTAGCGGGCACTTGGACTATCTAGGTTACCTAGCGGGCACTTGGACTATGTACGTTCCCTAGCGGGCAATTGGGCTGTCTACGTTACCTAGCGGGCACTTGTACTATGTAGGTTAACGAACGGGCACTTGGACTATGTAGCTAACCTAGTGGTCACTTGGCCTGTCTAGGTTACCTAGCGGGCACTTGGACTATGTAGGTTAACTAGCGGGCACTTGGACTATCTAGGTTAACTAGCGGGACCTTGTTCTATGTAGGTTAACTAGCAGGCCCTTGGACTATGTAAGTTAACTAGAGGGCACTTGGACGATCCTGGTTAACTAGCGGGCACTTGGACTATCTAGGTTAACTAGCGGGCACTTGGAATATGTAAGTTCCCTAGCGGGAACTTGGACTATGTAAGTTCCCTAGCGGTTACTTGGACTGTCTAGGTTAACTAGCGGGCAATTGGACTGTCTAGGTTACCTAGTGGGCACTTGGACTATGTAGTTTGCCTAGCAGGCACTTGGACTATGTAGGTTCCCTAGCGGGCATTTGGACTATATAGGTTACCTAGCGGGCACTTGGACTATGTAGGTTATCTAGCGGGCACTTGGACTATGTAGGTTAACTAAAGGGCACTTGCATTATCTAGGTTAACTAACAGGCACTTGGACTATGTATGTGCCAGAGCGGGCAATTGGGCTATGTAGGTCCCCTAGGGTGCACTTGGACTATCTATGTTCCATATAGGGCAATTGTACTATGTAGTTTAACTAGTGGACAAATGGACGATCTAGGTTAACTAGCGGTCCCTTGGACTACGTAGGTTAACTAGCGGACACTTGCACTATGTAGGTTACCTAGCGGGCACTTGGACTATCTAGGTTACCTAGCAGGCACTTTGTCTATCTAGGTTAACTAACGGGCACTTGGACTATGTAGGTTTCCTTGCGGTTACTTGGACTGTCTAGGTTAACTAGCGGGCAATTTCACTGTCTCGGTTACCTAGTGGGCACTTGGACTATGTAGTTTACCTAGCAGGCACTTGGACTATGTAGGTTCCCTAGCGTGCACTTGGACTATCTAGGTTCCATATAGGGCACTTGGACTATGTAGGTTAACTAGTGGACAAATGGACGATCTAGGTTAACTAGTGGTCCCTTGGACTACGTAGGTTAACTAGCGGACACTTGCACTATGTAGGTTACCTAGTGGGCACTTGGACTATCTAGGTTAACTAGCGGGCCTTTGGACTATGTAGTTTAACTAGTGGACACTTGCACTATGTAGGTTACCTAGCGGGCACTTGGACTATCTAGGTTACCTAGCAGGCACTTTGACTATCTAGGTTAACTAAAGGGCACTTGGACTATGTAGGTTGCCTAGCGAGCACTTGGACTATATAGGTTCCCTAGCGGTTACTTGGACTGTCTAGGTTAACTAGTGGGCAATTGGACTGTCTAGGTTACCTAGTGGGCACTTGGACTATGTAGTTTACCTATCAGGCACTTGGAATATGTAGGTTAACTAGCGGGCACTTGGACTATCTAGGTTACCTAGCGGGCACTTGGACTATGTACGTTCCCTAGCGGGCAATTGGGCTATCTACGTTAACTAGCGGGCACTTGGACTATGTAGGTTAACGAAAGGGCACTTGGCCTATGTACGTAACCTAGTGGTCACTTGGCCTGTCTAGGTTACCTAGCGGGCACTTGGAATATGTAGGTTAACTAGCGGGCACTTGGACTATCTAGGTTAACTAGCGGGCCCTTGGTCTATGTAGGTTAACTAGCAGGCCCCTGGACTATGTAAGTTAACTAGAGGTCACTTGGACGATCCTGGTTAACTAGCGGGCACTTGGACTATCTAGGTTAACTAGTGGGCACTTAGAATATGTAAGTTCCCTAGCGGGAACTTGGACTATGTAGGTTTCCGAGCGGTTACTTGGACTGTCTAGGTTAACTAGCGGGCAATTGGACTGTCTAGGTTACCTAGTGGGCACTTAGACTATGTAGTTTGCCTAGCAGGCACTTGGACTATGTAGGTTCCCTAGCGGGCATTTGGACTATATTGGTTACCTAGCGGGCACTTGGACTATCTAGGTTAGCTAACAGGAACTTGGAGTATCTAGGTTACCTAGTGGGCACTTTGACTACGTAGGTTACCTAGCGGTCACTGGGACTATCTAGGGTAGCTAATGGGTACTTGGGCTATCTAGGTTACCTAGCGGGCACTTGGAATATGTAGGTTAACTAGCGGGCACTTGGACTATTCAGGTCAACTAGCGGGCCATTGGACTATCTAGGTTAGCTAACGGGCTCTTGGACTATCTAGGTTACCTAACGGGCACTTGGATTATGTAGATTCCCTAGCGGGCACTTAGACTATGTAGGTTTCCTTGCGGGCATTTGCACTATGTAGGTTACCTAGCGAGCACTTGGACTATGTAGGTTCCCTAACGGGCACTTGGACTATGTAGGTTCCTTAGCGGTCACGTGGACTATGTAGGCTCCCTAGAAGGCACTTGGACTATGTAGGTTACCTATGGCGCACTTTGACTATGTTGGTTATCTAGCGGGCACTTGAACTATAGAAGTTAAGAAGCGGGCACTTGGACTATGTAGGTTACCAAACGGGCACTTGGACTATCTAGGTTAACGAACGGACACTTGGACTATGTAGGTAACCTAGCAGGCACTTGGACTGTCTAGGTTACATAGCGGGCACTTGGACTATCTAGGTTACCTAGCGGGCACTTGGACTATGTACTTTCCCTAGCAGACACTTGGACTATCTAGGTTAGCTAACGGGTAATTGGACTATCAAGGTTACCTAACGGGCACTTGGACTATGTAGGTTACCTAGCGGGCACTTGGACTATCTAGGTTACCTAGCAGGCACTTTGACTATCTAGGTTAACTAACGGGCACTCGGACTATGTAGGTTGCCTAGCGAGCACTTGGACTATGTAGGTTCCCTAGCGGTTACTTGGACTGTCTAGGTTAACTAGTGGGCAATTGGACTGTCTAGGTTACCTAGTGGGCACCTGGACTATGTAGTTTACCTAGCAGGCACTTGGACTATGTAGGTTCCCTAGCGGGCATTTGGACTATATAGGTTACCTAGCGGGCACTTGGACTATGTAGGTTATCTAGCGGGCACTTGGACTATGTACGTTAACTAACGGGCACTTGGACTATCTAGGTTAGCTAACAGGAACTTGGACTATCTAGGTTACCTAGTGGGCACTTTGACTATGTAGGTTACCTAGCGTTCACTTGGACTATCTAGGGTAGCTAACGGGTACTTGGGATATCTAGGTTACCTAGCGGGCACTTGGACTATGTAGGTTAACTAGCAGGCACTTGGACTATGTAGGTCAACTAGCGGGCCATTGGACTATGTAGGTTAGCTAACAGGCACTTGGACTACCTTGGTTACCTAGCAGGCACTTGGACGTTGTAGGTTACCTAGTGGACACTTGGACGATTTAGGTTAACTAGCGGGCACTTGGACTATCTAGGTTAACTAGCGTGCCCTTGGACTATCTAGGTTAACTATCGGGCACTTGGACTATGTAGGTTACCTAGCGGTCACATGGACTATGTAGGTTACGTAGCGGACACTTGGACTATCTAGGTTAGCTAACGGGTAATTGGACTATCAAGGTTACCTAACGGGCACTTGGACTATGTAGGTTACCTAGCGGGCACTTGGACTATCTAGTTTACCTAGCAGGCACTTTGACTATCTAGGTTAACTAACGGGCACTTGGACTATGTAGGTTGCCTAGCGAGCACTTGGACTATGTAGGTTCCCTAGCGGTTACTTGGACTGTCTAGGTTAACTAGTGGGCAATTGGACTGTCTAGGTTACCTAGTGGGCACTTGTACTATGTAGTTTACCTATCAGGCACTTGGAATATGTAGGTTAACTAGCGGGCACTTGGACTATCTAGGTTACCTAGCGGGCACTTGGACTATGTACGTTCCCTAGCGGGCAATTGGGCTATCTACGTTAACTAGCGGGCACTTGGACTATGTACGTAACCTAGTGGTCACTTGGCCTGTCTAGGTTACCTATCGGGCACTTGGACTATGTAGGTTAACTAGCGGGTACTTGGACTATCTAGGTTAACTAACGGGCACTTGGAATATGTAAGTTCCCTAGCGGGAACTTGGACTATGTAGGTTCCCTAGCGGTTACTTGGACTGTCTAGGTTAACTAGCGGGGAATTGGACTGTCTAGGTTACCTAGTGGGCACTTGGACTATGTAGTTTACCTAGCAGGCACTTGTACTATGTAGGTTCCCTAGCGGGCATTTGGACTATATAGTTTACCTAGCGGGCACTTGGACTATGTAGGTTATCTAGCAGGCACTTGGACTATGTAGGTTAATTAAAGGGCACTTGGACTATCTAGGTTAGCTAACAGGAACGTGGACTATCTAGGTTACCTAGTGGGCACTTTGACTATGTAGGTTGCCTAGCAGTCACTTTGACTATCTAGGGTAGCTAACGGTTACTTGGGCTATCTAGGTTACCTAGCGGGCACTTGGACTATGTAGGTTAACTAGCGGGCACTTGGACTATCTAGGTTAACTAGCGGGCCCTTGGTCTATGTAGGTTAACTAGCAGGCGCTTGGACTATGTAAGTTAACTAGAGGGCACTTGGACAATCCTGGTTAACTAGCAGGCACTTGGACTATCTAGGTTAACTAACGTGCACTTGGAATATGTAAGTTCCCTAGCGGGAACTTGGACAATGTAGGTTCCCAAGCGGTTACTTGGACTGTCTAGGTTAACTAGTGGGCAATTGGACTGTCTAGGTTACCTAGTGGGCACTTGGACTATGTAGTTTACCTAGCAGGCACTTGGACTATGTAGGTTCCCTAGCGGGCATTTGGACTATATAGTTTACCTATCGGGCACTTGGACTATGTAGGTTATCTAGCGGGCACTTGGACTATGTAGGTTAACAACCGGGCACTTGGACTATCTAGGTTAGCTAACAGGAACTTGGACAATCTAGGTTACCTAGTGGGCACTCTGACTATGTAGTTTACATAGAGGTCACTTGGACTATCTAGGGTAGCTAACGGGTACTTGGGCTATCTAGGTTACCTAGCGGGCACTTGGACTATGTAGGTTAACTAGCGGGTACTTGGACTATGTAGGTAACCTAGCAGGCACTTGGACTGTCTAGGTTACATAGCGGGCACTTGGACTATCTAGGTTACCTAGCGGGCACTTGGACTATGTACTTTCCCTAGCAGACACTTGGACTATCTAGGTTAGCTAACGGGTAATTGGACTATCAAGGTTACCTAACGGGCACTTGGACTATGTAGGTTACCTAGCGGGCACTTGGACTATCTAGGTTACCTAGCAGGCACTTTGACTATCTGGGTTAACTAATGGGCACTCGGACTATGTAGGTTGCCTAGCGAGCACTTGGACTATGTAGGTTCCCTAGCGGTTACTTGGACTGTCTAGGTTAACTAGTGGGCAATTGGACTGTCTAGGTTTCCTAGTGGGCACTTGGACTATGTAGTTTACCTATCAGGCACTTGGAATATGTAGGTTAACTAGCGGGCACTTGGACTATCTAGGTTACCTAGCGGGCACTTGGACTATGTACGTTCCCTAGCGGGCAATTGGGCTATCTACGTTACCTAGCGGGCACTTGGACTATGTAGGTTAATGAACGGGCACTTGGACTATGTAGGTAACCTAGTGGTCACTTGGCCTGTCTAGGTTACCTAGCGGACCCTTAGACTATGTAGGTTAACTAGCGGGCACTTGGACTATCTAGGTTAACTAGTGGGCCCTTGGTCTATGTAGGTTAACTAGCAGGCCCTTGGACTATGTAAGTTAACTAGAGGGCAATCTGACGATCCTGGTTAACTAGCGGGCACTTGGACTATCTAGGTTAACTAGCGGGCACTTGGAATATGTAAGTTCCCTTGCGGGAACTTGGACTATGTAGGTTCCCTATCGGTTACTTGGACTGTCTAGGTTAAGTAGCGGGCAATTGGACTGTCTAGGTTACCTAGTGGGCACCTGGACTATGTAGTTTACCTAGCAGGCACTTGGACTATGTAGGTTCCCTAGCGGGCATTTGGACTATATAGGTTACCTAGCGGGCACTTGGACTATGTAGGTTATCTAGCGGGCACTTGGACTATGTACGTTAACTAACGGGCACTTGGACTATCTAGGTTAGCTAACAGGAACTTGGACTATCTAGGTTACCTAGTGGGCACTTTGACTATGTAGGTTACCTAGCGTTCACTTGGACTATCTAGGGTAGCTAACGGGTACTTGGGCTATCTAGGTTACCTAGCGGGCACTTGGACTATGTAGGTTAACTAGCAGGCACTTGGACTATGTAGGTCAACTAGCGGGCCATTGGACTATGTAGGTTAGCTAACGGGCACTTGTACTATCTAGGTTACCTAACGGGCACTTGGATTATGTAGGTTCCCTAGCGGGCACTTAGACTATGTAGTTTTCCTTGCGGTCATTTGGACTATGTAGGTTACCTAGCGAGCACTTGGACTATGTAGGTCCCCTAACGGGCACTTGGACTATGTAGGTTCCTTAGCGGTCACGTGGACTATGTAGGCTCCCTAGAAGGCACTTGGACTATGTAGGTTACCTATGGCGCACTTTGACTATGTTGGTTATCTAGCGGGCACTTGGACTATCCAGGATACGAAGCGGGCACTTGGACTATGTAGGTTACCAAACGGGCACTTGGACTATCTGGGTTAACGAACGGACACTTGGACTATGTAGGTTAGCTAACAGGCACTTGGACTACCTTGGTTACCTAGCAGGCACTTGGACGTTGTAGGTTACCTAGTGGACACTTGGACGATTTAGGTTAACTAGCGGGCACTTGGACTATCTAGGTTAACTAGCGTGCCCTTGGACTATCTAGGTTAACTATCGGGCACTTGGACTATGTAGGTTACCTAGCGGTCACATGGACTATGTAGGTTACGTAGCGGACACTTGGACTATCTAGGTTAGCTAACGGGTAATTGGACTATCAAGGTTACCTAACGGGCACTTGGACTATGTAGGTTACCTAGCGGGCACTTGGACTATCTAGTTTACCTAGCAGGCACTTTGACTATCTAGGTTAACTAACGGGCACTTGGACTATGTAGGTTGCCTAGCGAGCACTTGGACTATGTAGGTTCCCTAGCGGTTACTTGGACTGTCTAGGTTAACTAGTGGGCAATTGGACTGTCTAGGTTACCTAGTGGGCACTTGTACTATGTAGTTTACCTATCAGGCACTTGGAATATGTAGGTTAACTAGCGGGCACTTGGACTATCTAGGTTACCTAGCGGGCACTTGGACTATGTACGTTCCCTAGCGGGCAATTGGGCTATCTACGTTAACTAGCGGGCACTTGGACTATGTACGTAACCTAGTGGTCACTTGGCCTGTCTAGGTTACCTATCGGGCACTTGGACTATGTAGGTTAACTAGCGGGTACTTGGACTATCTAGGGTAACTAACGGGCACTTGGAATATGTAAGTTCCCTAGCGGGAACTTGGACTATGTAGGTTCCCTAGCGGTTACTTGGACTGTCTAGGTTAACTAGCGGGGAATTGGACTGTCTAGGTTACCTAGTGGGCACTTGGACTATGTAGTTTACCTAGCAGGCACTTGTACTATGTAGGTTCCCTAGCGGGCATTTGGACTATATAGTTTACCTAGCGGGCACTTGGACTATGTAGGTTATCTAGCAGGCACTTGGACTATGTAGGTTAATTAACGGGCACTTGGACTATCTAGGTTAGCTAACAGGAACGTGGACTATCTAGGTTACCTAGTGGGCACTTTGACTATGTAGGTTGCCTAGCAGTCACTTTGACTATCTAGGGTAGCTAACGGTTACTTGGGCTATCTAGGTTACCTAGCGGGCACTTGGACTATGTAGGTTAACTAGCGGGCACTTGGACTATCTAGGTTAACTAGCGGGCCCTTGGTCTATGTAGGTTAACTAGCAGGCGCTTGGACTATGTAAGTTAACTAGAGGGCACTTGGACAATCCTGGTTAACTAGCAGGCACTTGGACTATCTAGGTTAACTAACGTGCACTTGGAATATGTAAGTTCCCTAGCGGGAACTTGGACAATGTAGGTTCCCAAGCGGTTACTTGGACTGTCTAGGTTAACTAGTGGGCAATTGGACTGTCTAGGTTACCTAGTGGGCACTTGGACTATGTAGTTTACCTAGCAGGCACTTGGACTATGTAGGTTCCCTAGCGGGCATTTGGACTATATAGTTTACCTATCGGGCACTTGGACTATGTAGGTTATCTAGCGGGCACTTGGACTATGTAGGTTAACAACCGGGCACTTGGACTATCTAGGTTAGCTAACAGGAACTTGGAAAATCTAGGTTACCTAGTGGGCACTCTGACTATGTAGTTTACCTAGAGGTCACTTGGACTATCTAGGGTAGCTAACGGGTACTTGGGCTATCTAGGTTACCTAGCGGGCACTTGGACTATGTAGGTTAACTAGCGGGTACTTGGACTATGTAGGTCAACTAGCGGGCGATTGGACTATCTAGGCTAGCTAACGGGCACTTGGACTATCTAGGATACCTAACGGGCACTTGGATTATGTAGCTTCCCTAGCGGGCACTTAGACTATGTAGTTTTCCTTGCGGGCATTTAGACTATGTAGGTTACATAGCGAGCACTTGGACTATGTAGGTTCCCTAGCGGTCACGTGGACTATGTAGGCTCCCTAGAAGGCACTTGGACTATGTAGGTTACCTATCGCGCACTTTGACTATGTTGGTTATCTAGCGGACACTTGGACTATCCAGGTTACGAAGCGGGCACTTGGACTATGTTGGTTACCAAACGGGCACTTGGACTATCTAGGTTAACGAACGGACCATGGACTATGTAGGTAACATAGCGGGCACTTGGACTGTCTAGGTTACATAGCGGGCACTTGGACTATCTAGGTTAACGAACGGGCACTTGGACTATGTAGGTTAGCTAACAGGCACTTGGACTACCTAGGTTACCTAGCAGACACTTGGACTTTGTAGGTTACCTAGCGGACACTTGGACGATTTAGGTTAACTAGCGGGCACGTGGACTATCTAGGTTAACTAGCGGGCCCTTGGACTATCGTGGTTTACTAGCAGGCACTTGGACTATCTAGGTTACCTAGCGGTCACATGGACTATGCAGGTTACCTAGCGGACACTTGGACTATCTAGGTTAGCTAACGGGTAATTGGACTATCAAGGTTACCTAACGGGCACTTGGACGATGTAGGTTACCTAGCGGGCACTTGGACTATCTAGGTTACCTAGCAGGCACTTTGACTATCTAGGTTAACTAACGGGCACTTGGAGTATGTAGCTTGCCTAGCGAGCACTTGGACTATGTAGGTTCCCTAGCGGTTACTTGGACTGTCTAGGTTAACTAGTGGGCAATTAGATTGTCTAGGTTACCTAGTGGGCACTTGGACTATGTAGGTTAACTAGCGGACACTTGCACTATGTATGTTACCTAGCGGGCACTTGGACTATCTAGGTTAACTAGCGGGCCTTTGGACTATGTAGTTTAACTAGTGGACACTTGCACTATGTAGGTTACCTAGCGGGCACTTGGACTATCTAGGTTACCTAGCAGGCACTTTGACTATCTAGGTTAACTAACGGGCACTTGGACTATGTAGGTTGCCTAGCGAGCACTTGGACTATATAGGTTCCCTAGCGGTTACTTGGACTGTCTAGGTTAACTAGTGGGCAATTGGACTGTCTAGGTTACCTAGTGGGCACTTGGACTATGTAGTTTACCTATCAGGCACTTGGAATATGTAGGTTAACTAGCGGGCACTTGGACTATCTAGGTTACCTAGCGGGCACTTGGACTATGTACGTTCCCTAGCGGGCAATTGGGCTATCTACTTTAACTAGCGGGCACTTGGACTATGTAGGTTACCTAGTGGGCACTTGGCCTATGTACGTAACCTAGTGGTCACTTGGCCGGTCTAGGTTACCTAGCGGGCACTTGGAATATGTAGGTTAACTAGCGGGCACTTGGACTATCTAGGTTAACTAGCGGGCCCTTGGTCTATGTAGGTTAACTAGCAGGACCTTGGACTATGTAAGTTAACTAGAGGGCACTTGGATGATCCTGGTTAACTAGCGGGCACTTGGACTATCTAGGTTAACTAGCGGGCACTTGGAATATGTAAGTTCCCTAGCGGGAACTTGTACTATGTAGGTTCCCGAGCGGTTACTTGGACTGTCTAGGTTAACTAGCGGGCAATTGGACTGTCTAGGTTACCTAGTGGGCACTTGGACTATGTAGTTTGCCTAGCAGGCACTTGGACTATGTAGGTTCCCTAGCGGGCATTTGGACTATATTGGTTACCTAGCGGGCACTTGGACTATCTAGGTTAGCTAACAGGAACTTGGAGTATCTAGGTTACCTAGTGGGCACTTTGACTACGTAGGTTACCTAGCGGTCACTGGGACTATCTAGGGTAGCTAATGGGTACTTGGGCTATCTAGGTTACCTAGCGGGCACTTGGAATATGTAGGTTAACTAGCGGGCACTTGGACTATTCAGGTCAACTAGCGGGCCATTGGACTATCTAGGTTAGCTAACGGGCACTTGGATTATCTAGGTTACCTAACGGGCACTTGGATTATGTAGGTTCCCTAGCGGGCACTTAGACTATGTAGGTTTCCTTGCGGGCATTTGCACTATGTAGGTTACCTAGCGAGCACTTGGACTATGTAGGTTCCCTAACGGGCACTTGGACTATGTAGGTTCCTTAGCGGTCACGTGGACTATGTAGGCTCCCTAGAAGGCACTTGGACTATGTAGGTTACCTATGGCGCACTTTGACTATGTTGGTTATCTAGCGGGCACTTGAACTATCCAGGTTAAGAAGCGGGCACTTGGACTATGTAGGTTACCAAACGGGCACTTGGACTATCTAGGTTAACGAACGGACACTTGGACTATGTAGGTAACCTAGCAGGCACTTGGACTGTCTAGGTTACATAGCGGGCAATTGGACTATCTAGGTTACCTAGCGGGCACTTGGACTATGTACGTTCCCTAGCGGGCAATTGGGCTATCTACGTTACCTAGCGGGCACTTGGACTATGTATGTTAACGAACGGGCACTTGGACTAGTAGGTAACCTAGCAGGCACTTTGACTATCTAGGTTAACTAACGGGCACTTGGACTATGTAGGATGCCTAGCGAGCACTTGGACTATATAGGTTCCCTAGCGGGCACTTGGACTATGTAAGTTCCCTAGCGGTTACTTGGACTGTCTAGGTTAACTAGTGGGCACTTGGACTATGTAGTTTACCTATCAGGCACTTGGACTATGTAGGTTAACTAGCGGGAACTTGGACTATCTAGGTTACCTAGTGGGCACTTGGACTATGTACGTTCCCTAGCGGGCAATTGGGCTATCTACGTTACCTAGCGGGCACTTGGACTATGTAGGTTAACGAACGGGCACTTGGACTATGTAGGTAACCTAGTGGTCACTTGGCCTGTCTAGGTTACCTAGCGGGCCCTTAGACTATGTAGGTTAACTAGCGGGCACTTGGACTATCTAGGTTAACTAGCGGGCCCTTGGTCTATGTAGGTTAACTAGCAGGCCCTTGGACTATGTAAGTTAACTAGAGGGCAATCTGACGATCCTGGTTAACTAGCGGGCACTTGGACTATCTAGGTTAACTAGCGGGCACTTGGAATATGTAAGTTCCCTTGCGGGAACTTGGACTATGTAGGTTCCCTATCGGTTACTTGGACTGTCTAGGTTAATAGCCGGCAATTGGACTGTCTAGGTTACCTAGTGGGCACTTGGTCTATGTAGTTTACCTAGCAGGCACTTGGACTATGTAGGTTCCCTAGCGGGCATTTGGACTATATAGGTTAGCTAGCGGGCACTTGGACTATGTAGGTTATCTAGCGGGCACTTGGACTATGTAGGTTAACTAACGGGCACTTGGACTATCTAGGTTAGCTAACAGGAATTTGGACTATCTAGGTTACCTAGTGGGCCCTTTGACTATGTAGGTTACCTAGGGGTCACTTGGACTATCTAGGGTAGCTAACGGGTACTTGGGCTATCTAGGTTACCTAGCAGGCACTTTGACTATCTAGGTTAACTAAAGGGCACTTGGACTATGTAGGTTGCCTAGCGAGCACTTGGACTATATAGGTTCCCTAGCGGTTACTTGGACTGTCTAGGTTAACTAGTGGGCAATTGGACTGTCTAGGTTACCTAGTGGGCACTTGGACTATGTAGTTTACCTATCAGTCACTTGGAATATGTAGGTTAACTAGCGGGCACTTGGACTATCTAGGTTACCTAGCGGGCACTTGGACTATGTACGTTCCCTAGCGGGCAATTGGGCTATCTACGTTAACTAGCGGGCACTTGGACTATGTAGGTTAACGAACGGGCACTTGGCCTATGTACGTAACCTAGTGGTCACTTGGCCTGTCTAGGTTACCTAGCGGGCACTTGGAATATGTAGGTTAACTAGCGGGCACTTGGACTATCTAGGTTAACTAGCGGGCCCTTGGTCTATGTAGGTTAACTAGCAGGCCCTTGGACTATGTAAGTTAACTAGAGGGCACTTGGATGATCCTGGTTAACTAGCGGGCACTTGGACTATCTAGGTTAACTAGCGGGCACTTGGAATATGTAAGTTCCCTAGCGGGAACTTGTACTATGTAGGTTCCCGAGCGGTTACTTGGACTGTCTAGGTTAACTAGCGGGCAATTGGACTGTCTAGGTTACCTAGTGGGCACTTGGACTATGTAGTTTGCCTAGCAGGCACTTGGACTATGTAGGTTCCCTAGCGGGCATTTGGACTATATTGGTTACCTAGCGGGCACTTGGACTATCTAGGTTAGCTAACAGGAACTTGGAGTATCTAGGTTACCTAGTGGGCACTTTGACTACGTAGGTTACCTAGCGGTCACTGGGACTATCTAGGTTAGCTAATGGGTACTTGGGCTATCTAGGTTACCTAGCGGGCACTTGGAATATGTAGGTTAACTAGCGGGCACTTGGATTATGTATGTTCCCTAGCGGGCACGTAGACTATGTAGGTTTCCTTGCGGGCATTTGCACTATGTAGGTTACCTAGCGAGCACTTGGACTATGTAGGTTCCCTAACGGGCACTTGGACTATGTAGGTTCCTTAGCGGTCACGTGGACTATGTAGGCTCCCTAGAAGGCACTTGGACTATGGAGGTTACCTATGGCGCACTTTGACTATGTTGGTTATCTAGCGGGCACTTGAACTATCCAGGTTAAGAAGCGGGCACTTGGACTATGTAGGTTACCAAACGGGCACTTGGACTATCTAGGTTAACGAACGGACACTTGGACTATGTAGGTAACCTAGCAGGCACTTGGACTGTCTAGGTTACATAGCGGGCACTTGGACTATCTAGGTTACCTAGCGGGCACTTGGACTATGTACGTTCCCTAGCGGGCAATTGGGCTATCTACGTTACCTAGCGGGCACTTGGACTATGTATGTTAACGAACGGGCACTTGGACTAGTAGGTAACCTAGCAGGCACTTTGACTATCTAGGTTAACTAACGGGCACTTGGACTATGTAGGATGCCTAGCGAGCACTTGGACTATATAGGTTCCCTAGCGGGCACTTGGACTATGTAAGTTCCCTAGCGGTTACTTGGACTGTCTAGGTTAACTAGTGGGCAATTGGACTGTCTAGGTTACCTAGTGGGCACTTGGACTATGTAGTTTACCTATCAGGCACTTGGACTATGTAGGTTAACTAGCGGGAACTTGGACTATCTAGGTTACCTAGTGGGCACTTGGACTATGTACGTTCCCTAGCGGGCAATTGGGCTATCTACGTTACCTAGCGGGCACTTGGACTATGTAGGTTAACGAACGGGCACTTGGCCAATGTAGGTAACCTAGTGGTCACTTGGCCTGTCTAGGTTACCTAGCGGGCCCTTAGACTATGTAGGTTAACTAGCGGGCACTTGGACTATCTAGGTTAACTAGCGGGCCCTTGGTCTATGTAGGTTAACTAGCAGGCCCTTGGACTATGTAAGTTAACTAGAGGGCAATCTGACGATCCTGGTTAACTAGCGGGCACTTGGACTATCTAGGTTAACTAGCGGGCACTTGGAATATGTAAGTTCCCTTGCGGGAACTTGGACTATGTAGGTTCCCTATCGGTTACTTGGACTGTCTAGGTTAATAGCCGGCAATTGGACTGTCTAGGTTACCTAGTGGGCACTTGGTCTATGTAGTTTACCTAGCAGGCACTTGGACTATGTAGGTTCCCTAGCGGGCATTTGGACTATATAGGTTAGCTAGCGGGCACTTGGACTATGTAGGTTATCTAGCGGGCACTTGGACTATGTAGGTTAACTAACAGGCACTTGGACTATCTAGGTTAGCTAACAGGAATTTGGACTATCTAGGTTACCTAGTGGGCCCTTTGACTATGTAGGTTACCTAGGGGTCACTTGGACTATCTAGGGTAGCTAACGGGTACTTGGGCTATCTAGGTTACCTAGCGGGCACTTGGACTATGTAGGTTAACTAACGGGCACTTGGACTATGTAGGTCAACTAGCGGGCCATTGGACTAACTAGGTTAGCAAACGGGCACTTGGACTATCTAGGTTACCTAGCGGGCACTTGGATTATGTAGGTTCCCTAGCGGGCACTTAGACTATGTAGTTTTCCTTGCGGGCATTTGGACTATGTAGGTTACCTAGCGAGCACTTGGACTATGTAGCTTCCCTAACGGGCAGTTGGACTATGTAGGTTCCTTAGCGGTCACGTGGACTATGTAGGCACCCTAGAAGGCACTTGGACTATGTAGGTTACCTATCGCGCACTTTGACTATGTTGGTTATCTAGGGGGCACTTGGACTATGTAGGTTACCAAACGGGCACTTGGACTATCTAGGTTAACGAACGGACACTTGGACTATGTAGGTAACCTAGCGGGCACTTGGACTGTCTAGGTTACATAGCGCGCACTTGGACTATCTAGGTTAACGAACGGGCACTTGGACTATGTAGGTTAGCTAACAGGCACTTGGACTACCTAGGTTAGGTAGCAGGCACTTGGACGTTGTAGGTTACCTAGCGGACACTTGGACGATTTAGGTTAACTAGCGGGCACTTGGACTATCTAGGTTAACTAGCGGGCCCTTGGACTATCTAGGTTTACTAGCGGGCACTTGGACTATCTAGGTTAACTATCGGGCACTTGGACTATGTAGGTTACCTAGCGGTCACATGGACTATGTAGGTTACCTAGCGGACACTTGGACTATCTAGGTTACCTAGCAGGCACTTTGACTATCTAGGTTAACTAACGGGCACTTGGACTATGTAGGTTGCCTAGCGAGCACTTGGACTAAGTAGGTTTCCTAGCGGTTACTTGTACTGTCTAGGTTAACTAGTGGGCAATTGGACTGTCTTGGTTACCTTGTGGGCACTTGGACTATATAGTTTACCTATCAGGCACGTGGACTATGTAGGTTAACTAGCGGGCACTTGGACTATCTAGGTTACCTAGCGGGCACTTGGACTATGTACGTTCCCTAGCGGGCAATTGGGCTATCTACGTTACCTAGCGGGCACTTGGACTATGTAGGTTAACGAACGGGCACTTGGACTATGTAGGTAACCTAGTGTCACTTGGCCTGTCTAGGTTACCTAGCGGGCACTTGGACTATGTAGGTTAACTAGCGGGCACTTGGACTATCTAGGTTAACTAGCGGGCCCTTGGACTATGTAAGTTAACTTGAGGACAATTGGACGATCCTGGTTAACTAGCGGGCACTTGGACTATCTAGGTTAACTAGCGGGCACTTGGACTATGTAGGTTCCCTAGGGTTACTTGGACTGTCTAGGTTAACTAGCGGGAAATTGGACTGACTAGGTTACCTAGTGGGCACTTGGACTATGTAGTTTACCTAGCAGGCACTTGGACTATGTAGGTTCCCTACTGGGCATTAGGACAATATGGGTTACCTAGCGGGCACTTGGACTATGTAGGTTAACTAACGGGCACTTGGACTATCTAGGTTAGCTAACAGGAACTTGGACTATCTAGGTTACCTAGTGGGCACTTTGACTATGTAGGTTACCTAGCGGTCACTTGGACTATCTAGGGTAGCTAACGGGTACTTGGGTTATCTAGGTTACCTAGCGGGCAATTAGACTATGTAGGTTAACTAGCGGGCACTTGGACTATGTACGTCAACTAGCGGGCCAATGGACTATCTAGGCTAGCTAACGGCCACTTGGATTATCTAGGATACCTAACGGGCACTTGGATTATGTAGGTTCTCTAGCGGGCACTTAGACTATGTAGTTTTCCTTGCGGGCATTTGCACTATGTAGGTTACCTAGCGAGCACTTGGACTATGTAGGTTCCCTAACGGGCACTTGGACTATGTAGGTTCCTTAGCGGTCACGTGGACTATGTAGGCTCCCTAGAAGGCACTTGGACTATGTAGGTTACCTATCGCGCACTTTAACTATGTTGGTTATCTAGCGGGCACTTGGACTATCCAGGTTACGAAGCGGGCACTTGGACTATGTAAGTTACCAAACGGGCACTTGGACTATCTAGGTTAACGAACGGACACTTGGACTATGTAGGTTAGCTAACAGGCACTTGGACTACCTAGGTTACCTAGCGAGCACTTGGACGTTGTAGGTTACCTAGCGGACACTTGGACGATTTAGGTTAACTAGCGGGCACTTGGACTATTTAGGTTAACTAGCGGGCCCTTGGACTATCTAGGTTTATTAGCAAGCACTTGGACTATCTAGGTTAACTATCGGGCATATGGACTATGTAGGTTACCTAGCGGTCACATGGACTATGTAGGTTACCTAGCGGACACTTGGACTATCTAGGTTAGCTAACGGGTAATTGGACTATCAAGGTTACCTAACGGGCACTTGGACTATGTAGGTTACCTAGCGGGCACTTGGACTATCTAGGTTACCTAGCAGGCATTTTGACTATCTAGGTTAACTAATGTGCACTTGGCCTATGTAGGTTGCCTAGCGAGCACTTGGACTATGTAGGTTCCCTAGCGGTTACTTGGACTGTCTAGGTTAACTAGTGGGCAATTAGACTGTCTAGGTTACCTAGTGGGCACTTGGACTATGTAGTTTACCTATCAGGCACTTGGACTATGTAGGTTAACTAGCGGGCACTTGGACTATGTACGTTCCCTAGCGGGCAATTGGGCTTTCTACGTTACCTAGCGGGCACTTGGACTATGTAGGTTAACGAACGGGCACTTGGACTATGTACGTAACCTAGTGGTCACTTGGCCTGTCTAGGTTACCTAGCGGGCACTTGGACTATGTAGGTTAACTAGCGGGCACTTGGACTATCTAGGTTAACTAGCGGGCCCTTGGTCTATGTAGGTTAACTAACAGGCCCTTGGACTATGTAAGTTAACTAGAGGGCACTTGGACGATCCTGGTTAACTAGCGGGCCCTTGGACTATCCAGGTTAACTAGCGGGAACTTGGACTATGTAAGTACCCTAGTGGGAACTTGGACTATGTAGGTTCCCTAGCAGTTACTTGGACTGTCTAGGTTAACTAGCGGGTAAATTGGACTGTCTAGGTTACCTAGTGGGCACTTGGACTATGTAGTTTACCTAGCAGGCACTTGGACTATCTAGGTTACCTAGCAGGCACTTGGACTATGTAGGTTAACTAACGGGCACTTGGACTATCTAGGTTAGCTAACAGGAATTTGGAATATCTAGGTTACCTAGTGGGCCCTTTGACTATGTAGGTTACCTAGGGGTCACTTGGACTATCTAGGGTAGCTAACGGGTACTTGGGCTATCTAGGTTACCTAGCGGGCACTTGGACTATGTAGGTTAACTAACGGGCACTTGGACTATGTAGGTCAACTAGCGGGCCATTGGACTAACTAGGTTAGCAAACGGGCACTTGGACTATCTAGGTTACCTAGCGGGCACTTGGATTATGTAGGTTCCCTAGCGGGCACTTAGACTATGTAGTTTTCCTTGCGGGCATTTGGACTATGTAGGTTACCTAGCGAGCACTTGGACTATGTAGGTTCCCTAACGGGCACTTGGACTATGTAGGTTCCTTAGCGGCCACGTGGACTATGTAGGCACCCTAGAAGGCACTTGGACTATGTAGGTTACCTATCGCGCACTTTGACTATGTTGGTTATCTAGCGGGCACTTGGACTATGTAGGTTACCAAACGGGCACTTGGACTATCTAGGTTAACGAACGGACACTTGGACTATGTAGGTAACCTAGCGGGCACTTGGACTGTCTAGGTTACATAGCGCGCACTTGGACTATCTAGGTTAACGAACGGGCACTTGGACTATGTAGGTTAGCTAACAGGCACTTGGACTACCTAGGTTAGCTAGCAGGCACTTGAACGTTGTAGGTTACCTAGCGGACACTTGGACGATTTAGGTTAACTAGCGGGCACTTGGACTATCTAGGTTAACTAGCGGGCCCTTGGACTATCTAGGTTTACTAGTGGGCAATTGGACTGTCTGGGTTACCTAGTGGGCACTTGGACTATATAGTTTACCTATCAGGCACGTGGACTATGTAGGTTAACTAGCGGGCACTTGGACTATGTACGTTCCCTAGCGGGCAATTGGGCTATCTACGTTACCTAGCGGGCATTTGGACTATGTAGGTTAACGAACGGGCACTTGGACTATGTAGGTAACCTAGTGGTCACTTGGCCTGTCTAGGTTACCTAGCGGGCACTTGGACTATGTAGGTTAACTAGCGGGCACTTGGACTATCTAGGTTAACTAGCGGGCCCTTGGTCTATGTAGGTTAACTAGCAGGCCCTTGGACTATGTAAGATAACTAGAGGGCACTTGGACGATCCTGGTTAACTAGCGGGCCCTTGGACTATCTAGGTTAACTAGCAGGCACTTGGACTATGTAGGTTCCCTAGGGTTACTTGGACTGTCTAGGTTAACTAGCGGGAAATTGGACTGACTAGGTTACCTAGTGGGCACTTGGACTATGTAGTTTACCTAGCAGGCACTTGGACTATGTAGGTTCCCTACTGGGCATTTGGACAATATGGGTTACCTAGCGGGCACTTGGACTATGTAGGTTAACTAACGGGCACTTGGACTATCTAGGTTAGCTAACAGGAACTTGGACTATCTAGGTTACCTAGTGGGCACTTTGACTATGTAGGTTACCTAGCGGTCACTTGGACTATCTAGGGTAGCTAACGGGTACTTGGGTTATCTAGGTTACCTAGCGGGCACTTAGACTATGTAGGTTAACTAGCGGGCACTTGGACTATGTACGTCAACTAGCGGGCCAATGGACTATCTAGGCTAGCTAACGGGCACTTGGACTATCTAGGATACCTAATGGGCACTTGGATTATGTAGGTTCTCTAGCGGGCACTTAGACTATGTAGTTTTCCTTGCGGGCATTTGGACTATGTAGGTTCCCTAACGGGCACTTGGACTATGTAGGTTCCTTAGCGGTCACGTGGACTATGTAGGCTCCCTAGAAGGCACTTGGACTATGTAGGTTACCTATCGCGCACTTTAACTATGTTGGTTATCTAGCGGGCACTTGGACTATCCAGGTTACGAAGCGGGCACTTGGACTATGTAAGTTACCAAACGGGCACTTGGACTATCTAGGTTAACGAACGGACACTTGGACTATGTAGGTTAGCTAACAGGCACTTGGACTACCTAGGTTACCTAGCGAGCACTTGGACGTTGTAGGTTACCTAGCGGACACTTGGACGATTTAGGTTAACTAGCGGGCACTTGGACTATTTAGGTTAACTAGCGGGCCCTTGGACTATCTAGGTTTATTAGCAGGCACTTGGACTATCTAGGTTAACTATCGGGCATATGGACTATGTAGGTTACCTAGCGGTCACATGGACTATGTAGGTTACCTAGCGGACACTTGGACTATCTAGGTTAGCTAACGGGTAATTGGACTATCAAGGTTACCTAACGGGCACTTGGACTATGTAGGTTACCTAGCGGACACTTGGACTATCTAGGTTAACTAATGTGCACTTGGCCTATGTAGGTTGCCTAGTGAGCACTTGGACTATGTAGGTTCCCTAGCGGTTACTTGGACTGTCTAGGTTAACTAGTGGGCAATTAGACTGTCTAGGTTACCTAGTGGGCACTTGGACTATGTAGTTTACCTATCAGGCACTTGGACTATGTAGGTTAACTAGCGGGCACTTGGACTATGTACGTTCCCTAGCGGGCAATTGGGCTTTCTACGTTACCTAGCGGGCACTTGGACTATGTAGGTTAACGAACGGGCACTTGGACTATGTACGTAACCTAGTGGTCACTTGGCCTGTCTAGGTTACCTAGCGGGCACTTGGACTATGTAGGTTAACTAGCGGGCACTTGGACTATCTAGGTTAACTAGCGGGCCCTTGGTCTATGTAGGTTAACTAGCAGGCCCTTGGACTATGTAAGTTAACTAGAGGGCACTTGGACGATCCCGGTTAACTAGCGGGCCCTTGGACTATCCAGGTTAACTAGCGGGAACTTGGACTATGTAAGTACCCTAGTGGGAACTTGGACTATGTAGGTTCCCTAGCAGTTACTTGGACTGTCTAGGTTAACTAGCGGGCAATTGGACTGTCTAGGTTACCTAGTGGGCACTTGGACTATGTAGTTTACCTAGCAGGCACTTGGACTATCTAGGTTACCTAGCAGGCACTTTGACTATCTAGGTTAACTAACGGGCACTTGGACTATGTAGGTTGCCTAGAGAGCACTTGGACTATATAGGTTCCCTAGCGGTTACTTGGATTGTCTAGGTAAACTAGTGGGCAATTGGACTGTCTAGGTTACCTAGTGGGCACTTGGACTATGTAGTTTCCCTATCAGGCACTTGGACTATGTAGGTTAACTAGCGGGCACTTGGACTATCTAGGTTACCTAGCGGGCACTTGGACTATGTACGTTCCCTAGCGGGCAATTGGGCTATCTACGTTACCTAGCGGGCACTTGTACTATGTAGGTTAACGAACGGGCACTTGGACTATGTAGCTAACCTAGTGGTCACTTGGCCTGTCTAGGTTACCTAGCGGGCACTTGGACTATGTAGGTTAACTAGTGGGCACTTGGACTATCTAGGTTAACTAGCTGGACCTTGGTCTATGTAGGTTAACTAGCAGGCCCTTGGACTATGTAAGTTAACTAGAGGGCACTTGGATGATCCTGGTTAACTAGCGGGCACTTGGACTATCTAGGTTAACTAGCGGGCACTTGGAATATGTAAGTTCCCTAGCGGGAACTTGGACTATGTAGGTTCCCTAGCGGTTACTTGGACTGTCTAGGTTAACTAGCGGGCAATTGGACTGTCTAGGTTACCTAGTGGGCACTTGGACTATGTAGTTTGCCTAGCAGGCACTTGGACTATGTAGGTTCCCTAGCGGGCATTTGGACTATATAGGTTACCTAGCGGGCACTTGGACTATGTAGGTTATCTAGCGGGCACTTGGACTATGTAGGTTAACTAAAGGGCACTTGCATTATCTAGGTTAACTAACAGGCACTTGGACTATGTATGTGCCAGAGCGGGCAATTGGGCTATGTAGGTTCCCTAGCGTGCACTTGGACTATCTATGTTCCATATAGGGCAATTGTACTATGTAGTTTAACTAGTGGACAAATGGACGATCTAGGTTAACTAGCGGTCCCTTGGACTACGTAGGTTAACTAGCGGACACTTGCACTATGTAGGTTACCTAGCGGGCACTTGGACTATCTAGGTTACCTAGCAGGCACTTTGTCTATCTAGGTTAACTAACGGGCACTTGGACTATGTAGGTTTCCTTGCGGTTACTTGGACTGTCTAGGTTAACTAGCGGGCAATTGCACTGTCTCGGTTACCTAGTGGGCACTTGGACTATGTAGTTTACCTAGCAGGCACTTGGACTATGTAGGTTCCCTAGCGTGCACTTGGACTATCTAGGTTCCATATAGGGCACTTGGACTATGTAGGTTAACTAGTGGACAAATGGACGATCTAGGTTAACTAGTGGTCCCTTGGACTACGTAGGTTAACTAGCGGACACTTGCACTATGTAGGTTACCTAGTGGGCACTTGGACTATCTAGGTTAACTAGCGGGCCTTTGGACTATGTAGTTTAACTAGTGGACACTTGCACTATGTAGGTTACCTAGCGGGCACTTGGACTATCTAGGTTACCTAGCAGGCACTTTGACTATCTAGGTTAACTAAAGGGCACTTGGACTATGTAGGTTGCCTAGCGAGCACTTGGACTATATAGGTTCCCTAGCGGTTACTTGGACTGTCTAGGTTAACTAGTGGGCAATTGGACTGTCTAGGTTACCTAGTGGGCACTTGGACTATGTAGTTTACCTATCAGGCACTTGGAATATGTAGGTTAACTAGCGGGCACTTGGACTATCTAGGTTACCTAGCGGGCACTTGGACTATGTACGTTCCCTAGCGGGCAATTGGGCTATCTACGTTAACTAGCGGGCACTTGGACTATGTAGGTTAACGAAAGGGCACTTGGCCTATGTACGTAACCTAGTGGTCACTTGGCCTGTCTAGGTTACCTAGCGGGCACTTGGAATATGTAGGTTAACTAGCGGGCACTTGGACTATCTAGGTTAACTAGCGGGCCCTTGGTCTATGTAGGTTAACTAGCAGGCCCTTGGACTATGTAAGTTAACTAGAGGGCACTTGGACGATCCTGGTTAACTTGCGGGCACTTGGACTATCTAGGTTAACTAGCGGGCACTTAGAATATGTAAGTTCCCTAGCGGGAACTTGGACTATGTAGGTTCCCGAGCGGTTACTTGGACTGTCTAGGTTAACTAGCGGGCAATTGGACTGTCTAGGTTACCTAGTGGGCACTTGGACTATGTAGTTTGCCTAGCAGGCACTTGGACTATGTAGGTTCCCTAGCGGGCATTTGGACTATATTGGTTACCTAGCGGGCACTTGGACTATCTAGGTTAGCTAACAGGAACTTGGAGTATCTAGGTTACCTAGTGGGCACTTTGACTACGTAGGTTACCTAGCGGTCACTGGGACTATCTAGGGTAGCTAATGGGTACTTGGGCTATCTAGGTTACCTAGCGGGCACTTGGAATATGTAGGTTAACTAGCGGGCACTTGGACTATGTTTGTTTCCTTGCGGGCATTTGCACTATGTAGGTTACCTAGCGAGCACTTGGACTATGTAGGTTCCCTAACGGGCACTTGGACTATGTAGGTTCCTTAGCGGTCACGTGGACTATGTAGGCTCCCTAGAAGGCACTTGGACTATGTAGGTTACCTATGGCGCACTTTGACTATGTTGGTTATCTAGCGGGCACTTGAACTATAGAGGTTAAGAAGCGGGCACTTGGACTATGTAGGTTACCAAACGGGCACTTGGACTATCTAGGTTAACGAACGGACACTTGGACTATGTAGGTAACCTAGCAGGCACTTGGACTGTCTAGGTTACCTAGCGGGCACTTGGACTATGTACTTTCCCTAGCAGACACTTGGACTATCTAGGTTAGCTAACGGGTAATTGGACTATCAAGGTTACCTAACGGGCACTTGGACTATGTAGGTTACCTAGCGGGCACTTGGACTATCTAGGTTACCTAGCAGGCACTTTGACTATCTAGGTTAACTAACGGGCACTCGGACTATGTAGGTTGCCTAGCGAGCACTTGGACTATGTAGGTTCCCTAGCGGTTACTTGGACTGTCTAGGTTAACTAGTGGGCAATTGGACTGTCTAGGTTACCTAGTGGGCACTTGGACTATGTAGTTTACCTATCAGGCACTTGTAATATGTAGGTTAACTAGCGGGCACTTGGACTATCTAGGTTACCTAGCGGGCACTTGGACTATGTACGTTCCCTAGCGGGCAATTTGGCTATCTACGTTACCTAGCGGGCACTTGGACTATGTAGGTTAACGAACGGGCACTTGGACTATGTAGGTAACCTAGTGGTCACTTGGCCTGTCTAGGTTACCTAGCGGGCCCTTAGACTATGTAGGTTAACTAGCGGGCACTTGGACTATCTAGGTTAACTAGTGGGCCCTTGGTCTATGTAGGTTAACTAGCAGGCCCTTGGACTATGTAAGTTAACTAGAGGGCAATCTGACGATCCTGGTTAACTAGCGGGCACTTGGACTATCTAGGTTAACTAGCGGGCACTTGGAATATGTAAGTTCCCTTGCGGGAACTTGGACTATGTAGGTTCCCTATCGGTTACTTGGACTGTCTAGGTTACCTAGTGGGCACCTGGACAATGTAGTTTACCTAGCAGGCACTTGGACTATGTAGGTTCCCTAGCGGGCATTTGGACTATATAGGTTACCTAGCGGGCACTTGGACTATGTAGGTTATCTAGCGGGCACTTGGACTATGTACGTTAACTAACGGGCACTTGGACTATCTAGGTTAGCTAACAGGAACTTGGACTATCTAGGTTACCTAGTGGGCACTTTGAATATGTAGGTTACCTAGCGTTCACTTGGACTATCTAGGGTAGCTAACGGGTACTTGGGCTATCTAGGTTACCTAGCGGGCACTTGGACTATGTAGGTTAACTAGCAGGCACTTGGACTATGTAGGTCAACTAGCGGGCCATTGGACTATGTAGGTTAGCTAACGGGCACTTGTACTATCTAGGTTACCTAACGGGCACTTGGATTATGTAGGTTCCCTAGCGGGCACTTAGACTATGTAGTTTTCCTTGCGGTCATTTGGACTATGTAGGTTACCTAGCGAGCACTTGGACTATGTAGGTCCCCTAACGGGCACTTGGACTATGTAGGTTCCTTAGCGGTCACGTGGACTATGTAGGCTCCCTAGAAGGCACTTGGACTATGTAGGTTACCTATGGCGCACTTTGACTATGTTGGTTATCTAGCGGGCACTTGGACTGTCCAGGATACGAAGCGGGCACTTGGACTATGTAGGTTACCAAACGGGCACTTGGACTATCTGGGTTAACGAACGGACACTTGTACTATGTAGGTTAGCTAACAGGCACTTGGACTACCTTGGTTACCTAGCAGGCACTTGGACGTTGTAGGTTACCTAGCGGACACTTGGACGATTTAGGTTAACTAGCGGGCACTTGGACTATCTAGGTTAACTAGCGTGCCCTTGGACTATCTAGGTTAACTATCGGGCACTTGGACTATGTAGGTTACCTAGCGGTCACATGGACTATGTAGGTTACGTAGCGGACATTTGGACTATCTAGGTTAGCTAACGGGTAATTGGACTATCAAGGTTACCTAACGGGCACTTGGACTATGTAGGTTACCTAGCGGGCACTTGGACTATCTAGGTTACCTAGCAGGCACTTTGACTATCTAGGTTAACTAACGGGCACTTGGACTATGTAGGTTGCCTAGCGAGCACTTGGAGTATGTAGATTCACTAGCGGTTACTTGGACTGTCTAGGTTAACTAGTGGGCAATTGGACTGTCTAGGTTACCTAGTGGGCACTTGGACTATGTAGTTTACCTATCAGGCACTTGGAATATGTAGGTTAACTAGCGGGCACTTGGACTCTCTAGGTTACCTAGCGGGCACTTGGACTATGTACGTTCCCTAGCGGGCAATTGGGCTATCTACGTTAACTAGCGGGCACTTGGACTATGTACGTAACCTAGTGGTCACTTGGCCTGTCTAGGTTACCTATCGGGCACTTGGACTATGTAGGTTAACTAGCGGGTACTTGGACTATCTAGGTTAACTAACGGGCACTTGGAATATGTAAGTTCCCTAGCGGGAACTTGGACTATGTAGGTTCCCTAGCGGTTACTTGGACTGTCTAGGTTAACTAGCGGGGAATTGGACTGTCTAGGTTACCTAGTGGGCACTTGGACTATGTAGTTTACCTAGCAGGCACTTGTACTATGTAGTTTCCCTAGCGGGCATTTGGACTATATAGTTTACCTAGCGGGCACTTGGACTATGTAGGTTATCTAGCGGGCACTTGGACTATGTAGGTTAATTAACGGGCACTTGGACTATCTAGGTTAGCTAACAGGAACGTGGACTATCTAGGTTACCTAGTGGGCACTTTGACTATGTAGGTTGCCTAGCAGTCACTTTGACTATCTAGGGTAGCTAACGGTTACTTGGGCTATCTAGGTTACCTAGCGGGCACTTGGACTATGTAGGTTAACTAGCGGGCACTTGGACTATCTAGGTTAACTAGCGGGCCCTTGGTCTATGTAGGTTAACTAGCAGGCGCTTGGACTATGTAAGTTAACTAGAGGGCACTTGGACAATCCTGGTTAACTAGCAGGCACTTGGACTATCTAGGTTAACTAACGTGCACTTGGAATATGTAAGTTCCCTAGCGGGAACTTGGACAATGTAGGTTCCCAAGCGGTTACTTGGACTGTCTAGGTTAACTAGCGGGCAATTGGACTGTCTAGGTTACCTAGTGGGCACTTGGACTATGTAGTTTACCTAGCAGGCACTTGGACTATGTAGGTTCCCTAGCGGGCATTTGGACTATATAGTTTACCTAGCGGGCACTTGGACTATGTAGGTTAACTAGCGGGTACTTGGACTATGTAGGTCAACTAGCGGGCGATTGGACTATCTAGGCTAGCTAATGGGCACTTGGACTATCTAGGATACCTAACGGGCACTTGGATTATGTAGCTTCCCTAGCGGGCACTTAGACTATGTAGTTTTCCTTGCGGGCATTTAGACTATGTAGGTTACATAGCGAGCACTTGGACTATGTAGGTTCCCTAGCGGTCACGTGGACTATGTAGGCTCCCTAGAAGGCACTTGGACTATGTAGGTTACCTATCGCGCACTTTGACTATGTTGGTTATCTAGCGGACACTTGGACTATCCAGGTTACGAAGCGGGCACGTGGACTATGTTGGTTACCAAACGGGCACTTGGACTATCTAGGTTAACGAACGGACCATGGACTATGTAGGTAACATAGCGGGCGCTTGGACTGTCTAGGTTACATAGCGGGCACTTGAACTATCTAGGTTAACGAACGGGCACTTGGACTATGTAGGTTAGCTAACAGGCACTTGGACTACCTAGGTTACCTAGCAGACACTTGGACTTTGTAGGTTACCTAGCGGACACTTGGACGATTTAGGTTAACTAGCGGGCACGTGGACTATCTAGGTTAACTAGCCGGGCCTTGGACTATCGTGGTTTACTAGCAGGCACTTGGACTATCTAGGTTACCTAGCGGTCACATGGACTATGCAGGTTACCTAGCGGACACTTGGACTATCTAGGTTAGCTAACGGGTAATTGGACTATCAAGGTTACCTAACAGGCACTTGGACGATGTAGGTTACCTAGCGGGCACTTGGACTATCTAGGTTACCTAGCAGGCACTTTGACTATCTAGGTTAACTAACGGGCACTTGGAGTATGTAGCTTGCCTAGCGAGCACTTGGACTATGTAGGTTCCCTAGCGGTTACTTGGACTGTCTAGGTTAACTAGTGGGCAATTAGATTGTCTAGGTTACCTAGTGGGCACTTGGACTATGTAGTTTACCTATCAGGCACTTGGACTATGTAGGTTAACTAGCGGGCACTTGGACTATCTAGGTTACCTAGCGGGCACTTGGACTATGTACGTTCCCTAGCGGGCAATTGGGCTATCTACGTTACCTAGCGGGCACTTGGACTATGTAGGTTAACGAACGGGCACTTGGACTATGTACGTAACCTAGTGGTCACTTGGCCTGCCTAGGTTACCTAGCGGGCACTTGGACTACGTAGGTTAACTAGCGGGCACTTGGACTATCTAGGTTAACTAGCGGGCCCTTGGTCTATGTAGGTTAACTAGCAGTCCCTTGGACTATGTAAGTTAACTAGAGGGTACTTGGACGATCCTGGTTAACTAGTGGGCACATGGAATATATAAGTTCCCAAGCGGGAACTTGGACTATGTAGGTTCCCTAGCGGTTACTTGGACTGCCTAGGTTAACTAGCGGGCAATTGGACTGTCTAGGTTACCTAGTGGGCACTTGGACTATGTAGTTTACCTAGCAGGCACTTGGACTATGTAGGTTCCCTAGCGGGCATTTGGACTATATAGGTTACGTAGCAGCCACTTGGACTATGTAGGTTAACCCAAGGGCACTTGCATTATCTAGGTTAACTAACAGGCACTTGGACTATGTATGTTCCAGAGCGGGCAATTGGACTATGTAAGTTCCCTAGCGTGCACTTGGACTATCTAGGTTCCATATAGGGCACTTGGATTATGTAGGTTAACTAGTGGACAATTGGACGATCTAGGTTAACTAGGGGTCCCTTGGACTACGTAGGTTAACTAGCGGACACTTGCACTATGTAGGTTACCTAGCGGGCACTTGGACCATCTAGGTTAACTAGCGGGCCTTTGGACTATGTAGTTTAACTAGCGGACACTTGCACTATGTAGGATACCTAGCGGGCACTTGGACTATCTAGGTTACCTAGCAGGCACTTTGACTATCTAGGTTAACTAATGGGCACTTGGACTATGTAGGTTGCCTAGAGAACACTTGGACTATGTAGGTTCCCTAGCGGTTACTTGGACTGTTTAGGTAAACTAGTGGGCAATTGGACTGTCTAGGTTACGTAGTGGGCACTTGGACTATGTAGTTTACCTATCACGCACTTGGACTATGTAGGTTAACTAGCGGGCACTTGGACTATGTAGTTTACCTAGCAGGCACTTGGACAATGTAGGTTCCCTAGCGGGCATTTGGACTATATAGGTTACCTAGCGGGCACTTGGACTATATAAGTTATCTAGCGGGCACTTGGACTATGTAGGTTAACTAAAGGGTACTTGCATTATCTAGGTTAACTAACAGGCACTTGGACTATGTATGTTCCAGAGCGGGCAATTGGATTATGTAGGTTCCCTAGCGTGCACTTGGACTATCTAGGTTCCATATAGGGCACTTGGACTATGTAGGTTAACTAGTGGACAAATGGACGATCTAGGTTAACTAGCGGTCCCTTGGACTACATAGGTTAACTAGCGGACACATGCACTATGTAGGTTACCTAGCGGGCACTTGGACTATCTACGTTACCTAGCAGGCACTTTGACTATCTAGGTTAACTAACGGGCACTCGGACTATGTAGGTTGCCTAGCGAGCACTTGGACTATGTAGGTTCCCTAGCGGTTACTTGGACTGTCTAGGTTAACTAGTGGGCAATTGGACTGTCTAGGTTACCTAGTGGGCACTTGGACTATGTAGTTTACCTATCAGGCACTTGGACTATGTAGGTTAACTAGCGGGCACTTGGACTATCTAGGTTACCTAGCGGTCACTTGGACTATGTACGTTCCCTAGCGGGCAATTGGGCTATATACGTTACCTAGCGGGCACTTGGACTATGTAAGTTAACGAACGGGCACTTGGACTATGTAGGCAACCTAGTGGTCACTTGGCCTGTCTAGGTTACCTAGCGGGCACTTGGACTATGTAGGTTAACTAGCGGGCACTTGGACTATCTAGGTTAACTAGCGGGCCCTTGGTCTATGTAGGTTAACTAGCAGGCCCTTGGACTATGTAAGTTAACTAGAGGGCACTTGGACGACCCTGGTTAACTAGCGGGCACTTGGACTATCTAGGTTAACTAGCGGGCTCTTGGAATATGTAAGTTCCCTAGCGGGAACTTGGACTATGTAGGTTCCCTAGCGGTTACTTGGACTGTCTAGGTTAACTAGCGGGCAATTGGACTGTCTAGGTTACCTAGTGGGCACTTGGACTATGTAGTTTACCTAGCAGGCACTTGGACTATGTAGGTTCCCTAGCGGGCATTTGGACTATATAGGTTACCTAGCGGGCACTTGGACTATGTAGGTTATCTAGCGGGCACTTGGACTATGTAGGTTAACTAAAGGGCACTTGCATTATCTAGGTTAACTAACAGGCACTTGGACTATGTATGTTCCAGAGCGGGCAATTGGACTATGTAGGTTCCCTAGCGTGCACTTGGACTATCTAGGTTCCATATGGGGCACTTGGACTATGTAGGTTAACTAGTGGACAATTGGACGCTCTAGGTTAACTAGCGGTCCCTTGAACTACGTAGGTTAACTAGCGGGCACTTGCACTATGTAGGTTACCTAGCGGACACTTGGACTATCTAAGTTAACTAGCGGGCCTTTGGACTATGTAGTTTAACTAGCGGACACTTGCACTATGTAGGTTACCTAGCGGGCACTTGGACTATGTAGGTTAACTAGCAGGCCCTTGGACTATCTAGGTTACCTAGCGGGCACTTGGTCTATGTACATAACCTAGCGGGCACTTGGACTATGTATGTCCCCTACAGGTCACTTGGACTATCTAGGTTAACTAAAGGGCACTAGGACTATCTTGTTTAACTAGCGGGCACTAGGTCTATCTAGGTTACATAGCTGGCACTTGGACTATGTAGGTCAACTAGCGGGCCCTTGGACTATCTAGGTTAGCTAACGGGCACTTGGATTTTGTAGGTCAACTAACGGGCACTTGGACTCTGTAGGTTAACTAGCGGGCACTAGGAATGTCTAGGTTACCTAGCGGGCACTTGGATATCTCTAGGTTAACGAAAGGGCACTTGGACTATGTAGGTTACATAGCCGCCACTTGGACTATCTAGGTTAGCTAACAGGCACTTGGACTATCTAGGTTCCCTAGCAGGCACTTGTACTATCTAGGTTACCTAGCTGGCACTTGGACTATGTAGGTCAACTAGCGGGCCCTTGGACTATCTAGGTTAGCTAACGGGCACTTGGACTATCTAGGTTACCTAACGGGCACTTGGATTATGTAGGTTCCCTTGCGGGCACTTAGACTATGTAGGTTTCCTTGCGGGCATTTGGACTATGTAGGTTACCTAGCGAGCACTTGGACTATGTAGGTTCCCTAACGGGCACTTGGACTATGTAGGTTCCCTAGGGGTCACGTGGACTATGTACGCTCTCTAGAAGGCACTTGGACTATGTAGGTTACCTATTGGGCACTTTGACTATGTAGGTTAACTAGCGGGCACTTGGACTATCCAGGTTACGAAGCGGGCAATTGGACTATCGAGGTTAACGAACGGACACTTGGACTATGTAGGTAACCTAGCGGGCAATTTGACTGTCTAGGTTACATAGCGGGCACTTGGATTATCTAGGTTAACGAATGGGCACTTGGAGTATGTAGGTTAGCTAACAGGCACTTGGACAATCTAGGTTAGGTAACGGGCACTTGGACTATCTAGGTTACCTAGTGGGAACTTGGATTATGTTGGTTACCTAGCGGCCACTTTGACTATCTTGGTTACCTAGCGGGCACTTGGACTATGTAGGTTAGTTAGCGGACACTTGGAGGAACTAGGTTTACGAGCGGGCCCTTGGACTATGTAGGTTACCTAGCGGACACTGGACTATCTAGGTTAGCTAACAGGAACTTGGACTATCTAGGTTACTTAGTGGGCACTTTGACTATGTAGGTTACCTAGCGTTCACTTGGACTATCTAGGGTAGCTAAAGGGTACTTGGGCTATCTAGGTTACCTGGCGGGCACTTGGACTATGTAGGTTAACTAGCGGGCACTTGGACTATGTAGGTCAACTAGCGGGCCATTGGACTATCTAGGTTAGCTAACTGGCACTTGGACTATTTAGGTTACCTAACGGGCACTTGGATTATGTAGGTTCCCTAGCGGGCATTAGACAATGTAGGTTTCCTTGCGGGCATTTGGACTATGTAGGTTACCTAGCAAGCACTTGGACTATGTAGGTTCCCTAACGGGCACTTGGAGTATGTAGGTTCCCTAGCGGTCACGTGGACTATGTAGGATCTCTAGAAGGCACGAGGACTATGTAGGTTATCTATCGCGCACTTTGACTATGTTGGTTATCTAGCGGGCACTTGGACTATCCAAGTTACGAAGGGGGCACTTGGACTATGTAGGTTACCAAACGGGCACTTGGACTATCTAGGTTAACGAACGGGCACTTGGACTATGTAGGTTAGCTAACAGGCACTTGGACTACCTAGGTTACCTAGCAGGCACTTGGACGATGTAGGTTACCTAGCGGACACTTGGACCATTTAGGTTAACTAGCGGGGACTTGGACTATCTAGGTTAACTAGCGGGCCCTTGGACTATATAGGTTTACTAGCGGGCATTTGGACTATCTAGGTTAACTATCGGGCACTTGGACTATGTAGGTTACCTAGCGGTCACATGGACTATGTAGGTTACCTAGCGGACACATGGACTATCAAGGTTACCTAACGGTCACTTGGATATCAAGGTTACCTAACGGGCACTTGGACTATGTAGTTTACCTATCAGGCACTTGGACTATGTAGGTTAACTAGCGGGCACTTTGACTCTCTAGGTTAACTAATGGGCACTTGGACTATGTAGGTTGCCTAGCGAGCACTTGGACTATGTAGGTTCCCTAGCGGGCACTTGGACTATGTAGGTTCCCTAGCGGTTACTTGGACTGTCTAGGTTAACTAGTGGGCAATTGGACTGTCTAGGTTACCTAGTGGGCACTTGGACTATGTAGTTTACCTATCAGGCACTTGGACTATGTAGGTTAACTAGGGGGCACTTGGACTATCTAGGTTAACTAGCGGTCACTTGGACTATGTACGTTCCCTAGCGGGCAATTGGGCTATCTACGTTAACTAGCGGGCACTTGGACTATGTAGGTTAACGAACGGGCACTTGGACTATGTACGTAACCTAGTGGTCACTTGGCCTGTCTAGGTTACCTAGCGGGCACTTGGACTATGTAGGTTAACTAGCGGGCACTTGAACTATCTAAGTTAACTAGCGGGCCCTTTGTCTATGTAGGTTAACTAGCAGGCCCTTGGACTATGTAGGTTAACTAGAGGGCACTTGGACGATCCTGGTTAACTAGCGGACACTTGGACTATCTAGGTTAACTAGCGGGCACTTGGAATATGTAGGTTCCCTAGCAGGAACTTGGACTATGTAGGTTCTCTAGGGTTACTTGGACTGTCTAGGTTAACTAGCGGGCAATGGGACTGTCTAGGTTACCTAGTGGGCATTTGGACTATGTAGTTTACCTAGCAGGCACTTGGACTATGTATGTTCCAGAGCGGGCAATTGGACTATGTAGGTTCCCTAGCGTGCACTTGGACTATCTAGGTTCCATATAGGGCACTTGGACTATGTAGGTTAACTAGTGGACAATTGGACGATCTAGGTTAAATAGCGGTCCCTTGGACTACATAGGTTAACTAGCGGACACTTGCACTATGTAGGTTACCTAGCGGGCACTTGGACTATGTAGGTTAACTAGCAGGCCCTTGGACTATGTAAGTTAACTAGAGGGCACTTGGACGATCCTGGTTAACTAGCGGCCACTTGGAATATCTAGGTTAACTAGCGGCACTTGGAATATGTAAGTTCCCTAGCGGGAACTTGGACTATGTAGGTTCCCTAGCGGTTACTTGGACTGTCTAAGTTAACTAGCGGGCAATTGGACTGTCTAGGTTACCTAGTGGGCACTTGGACTATGTAGTTTACCTAGCAGGCACTTGGACTATGTAGGTTCCCTAGCGGGCATTTGGACTATATAGGTTACCTAGCGGGCACTTGGACTATGTAGGTTATCTAGCGGGCACTTTGACTATGTAGGTTAGCTAACGTGCACTTGGACTATCTATGTTAGCTAACAGGAACTTGGACTTTCTAGGTTACCTAGTGGGCAGTTTGACTATGTAGGTTACCTAGCGATCACTTGGACTATCTAGGGTAGCTAACGGGTACTTGGGCAATCTAGGTTACCTAGCGGGCACTTGGACTATGTAGGTTAACTAGCGGGCACTTGGACTATGTAGGTCAACTAGCGGGCCCTTGGACTATCTAGGTGAGCTAACGGGCATTTGGACTATCTAGGTAACCTAACGGGTACTTGGATTATGTAGGTTCCCTAGCGGGCACTTGGACTATGTAGTTTACCTAGCAGGCACTTGGACTATGTAGGTTCCCTAGCGGGCATTTGGACTATATAGGTTACCTAGCGGGCACTTGGACTATATAAGTTATCTAGCGGGCACTTGGACTATGTAGGTTAACTAAAGGGTACTTGCATTATCTAGGTTAACTAACAGGCACTTGGACTATGTATGTTCCAGAGCGGGCAATTGGATTATGTAGGTTCCCTAGCGTGCACTTGGACTATTTGGTTCCATATAGGGCACTTGGACTATGTAGGTTAACTAGTGGACAAATGGACGATCTAGGTTAACTAGCGGTCCCTTGGACTACGTAGGTTAACTAGCGGACACATGCACTATGTAGGTTACCTAACGGGCACTTGGACTATCTAGGTTACCTAGCAGGCACTTTGACTATCTAGGTTAACTAACGGGCACTCGGACTATGTAGGTTGCCTAGCGAGCACTTGGACTATGTAGGTTCCCTAGTGGTTACTTGGACTGTCTAGGTTAACTAGTGGGCAATTGGACTGTCTAGGTTACCTAGTGGGCACTTGGACTATGTAGTTTACTTATCAGGCACTTGGACTATGTAGGTTAACTAGCGGGCACTTGGACTATGTAGATTACCTAGCGGGCACTTGGACTATGTACGTTCCCTAGCGGGCAATTGGGCTATATACGTTACCTAGCGGGCACTTGGACTATGTAAGTTAACGAACGGGCACTTGGACTATGTAGGTAACCTAGTGGTCACTTGGCCTGTCTAGGTTACCTATCGGGCACTTGGACTATGTAGGTTAACTAGCGGGCACTTGGACTATCTAGGTTAACTAGCGGGCCCTTGGTCTATGTAGGTTAACTAGCAGGCCCTTGGACTATGTAAGTTAACTAGAGGGCAATTGGACGATCCTGGTTAACTAGCGGGCACTTGGACCATATAGGTTAACTAGCGGGCACTTGGAATATGTAAGTTCCCTAGCGGGAACTTGGACTATGTAGGTTCCCTAGCGGTTACTTGGACTGTCTAGGTTAACTAGCGGGCAATTGGACTGTCTAGGTTACCTAGTGGGCACTTGGACTATGTAGTTTACCTAGCAGGCACTTGGACTATGTAGGTTCCCTAGCGGGCATTTGGACTATATAGGTTACCTAGTGGGCACTTGGACTATGTAGGTTATCTAGCGGGCACTTGGACTATGTAGGTTAACTAAAGGGCACTTGCATTTTCTAGGTTAACTAACAGGCACTTGGACTATGTATGTTCCAGAGCGGGCAATTGGACTATGTAGGTTCCCTAGCGTGCACTTGGACTATCTAGGTTCCATATAGGGCACTTGGACTATGTAGGTTAACTAGTGGACAATTGGACGCTCTAGGTTAACTAGCTGTCCCTTGAACTACGTAGGTTAACTAGCGGGCACTTGCACTATGTAGGTTACCTAGCGGGCACTTGGACTATCTAGGTTAACTAGCGGGCCTTGGACTATGTAGTTTAACTAGCGGACACTTGCACTATGTAGGTTACCTAGCGGGCACTTGGACTATGTAGGTTAACTAGCAGGCCCTTGGACTATCTAGGTTACCTAGCGGGCACTTGGTCTATGTATATAACCTAGCGGGCACTTGGACTATGTATGTCCCCTAGAGGTCACTTGGACTATCTAGGTTAACTAAAGGGCACTAGGACTATCTTGTTTAACTAGCGGGCACTAGGTCTATCTAGGTTACATAGCTGGCACTTGGACTATGTAGGTCAACTAGCGGGCCCTTGGACTATCTAGGTTAGCTAACGGGCACTTGGATTTTGTAGGTCAACTAACGGGCACTTGGACTCTGTAGGTTAACTAGCGGGCACTAGGAATGTCTAGGTTACCTAGCGGGCACTTGGATAACTCTAGGTTAACGAAAGGGCACTTGGACTATGTAGGTTACATAGCCGCCACTTGGACTATCTAGGTTAGCTAACAGGCACTTGGACTATCTAGGTTCCCTAGCAGGCACTTGTACTATCTAGGTTACCTAGCTGGCACTTGGACTATGTAGGTCAACTAGCGATCCCTTGGACTATCTAGGTTAGCTAACGGGCACTTGGACTATCTAGGTTACCTAACGCGCACTTGGATTATGTAGGTTCCCTTGCGGGCACTTAGACTATGTAGGTTTCCTTGCGGGCATTTGGACTATGTAGGTTACCTAGCGAGCGCTTGGACTATGTAGGTTCCCTAACGGGCACTTGGACTATGTAGGTTCCCTAGGGGTCACGTGGACTATGTACGCTCTCTAGAAGGCACTTGGACTATGTAGGTTACCTATTGGGCACTTTGACTATGTAGGATAACTAGCGGGCACTTGGACTATCCAGGTTACGAAGCGGGCAATTGGACTATCGAGGTTAACGAACGGACACTTGGACTATGTAGGTAACCTAGCGGGCAATTGGACTGTCTAGGTTACATAGCGGGCACTTGGATTATCTAGGTTAACGAATGGGCACTTGGAGTATGTAGGTTAGCTAACAGGCACTTGGACAATCTAGGTTAGGTAACGGGCACTTGGACTATCTAGGTTACCTAGTGGGAACTTGGATTATGTTGGTTACCTAGCGGCCACTTTGACTATCTTGGTTACCTAGCGGGCACTTGGACTATGTAGGTTAGTTAGCGGACACTTGGAGGAACTAGGTTTACGAGCGGGCCCTTGGACTATGTAGGTTACCTAGCGGACACTGGACTATCGAGGTTAGCTAAAAGGAATTTGGACTATCTAGGTTACCTAGTGGGCACTTTGACTATGTAGGTTACCTAGCGTTCACTTGGACTATCTAGTGTAGCTAAAGGGTACTTGGGCTATCTAGGTTACCTGGCGGGCACTTGGACTATGTAGGTTAACTAGCAGGCACTTGGACTATATAGGTCAACTAGCGGGCCATTGGACTATCTAGGTTAGCTAACTGGCACTTGGACTATCTAGGTTACCTAACGGGCACTTGGATTATGTAGGTTCCCTAGCGGGCATTAGACTATGTAGGTTTCCTTGCGGGCATTTGGACTATGTAGGTTACCTAGCAAGCACTTGGACTATGTAGGTTCCCGAACGGGCACTTGGAGTATGTAGGTTCCCTAGCGGTCACGTGGACTATGTAGGATCCCTAGAAGGCACGAGGACTATGTAGGTTATCTATCGCACACTTTGACTATGTTGGTTATCTAGCGGGCACTTGGACTATCCAGGTTACGAAGGGGGCACTTGGACTATGTAGGTTACCAAACGGGCACTAGGACTATCTAGGTTAACGAATGGGCACTTGGAGTATGTAGGTTAGCTAACAGGCACTTGGACAATCTAGGTTAGGTAACGGGCACTTGGACTATCTAGGTTACCTAGTGGGAACTTGGATTATGTTGGTTACCTAGCGGCCACATTGACTATCTTGGTTACCTAGCGGGCACTTGGACTATGTAGGTTAGTTAGCGGACACTTGGAGGAACTAGGTTTACGAGCGGGCCCTTGGACTATGTAGGTTACCTAGCGGACACTTGGACTATCTAGGTTAGCTAACAGGAACTTGGACTATCTAGGTTACCTAGCGTGCACTTTGACTATGTAGGTTACCTAGTGGGCACTTGGACTATCTAGGTTACCTAGCAGGCACTTGGACTATGTAGGTTACCAAACGGGCACTAGGACTATCTAGGTTAACGAACAGGCACTTGGACTATCTAGGTTTACTAGCGGGCACTTGGACTATCTAGGTTAACTATCGGGCACTTGGACTATGTAGGTTACCTAGCGGTCACATGGACTATGTAGGTTACCTAGCGGACACATGGACTATCAAGGTTACCTAACGGTCACTTGGACTATCAAGGTTACCTAACGGGCACTTGGACTATGTAGTTTACCTATCAGGCACTTGGACTATGTAGGTTAACTAGCGGGCACTTTGACTCTCTAGGTTAACTAATGGGCACTTGGACTATGTAGGTTGCCTAGCGAGCACTTGGACTATGTAGGTTCCCTAGCGGGCACTTTGACTATGTAGGTTCCCTAGCGGTTACTTGGACTGTCTAGGTTAACTAGTGGCAATTGGACTGTCTAGGTTACCTAGTGGGCACTTGGACTATGTAGTTTACCTATCAGGCACTTGGACTATGTAGGTTAACTAGCGGGCACTTGGACTATCTAGGTTACCTAGCGGTCACTTGGACTATGTATGTTCCCTAGCGGGCAATTGGGCTATCTACGTTAACTAGCAGGCACTTGGACTATGTAGGTTAACGAACGGGCACTTGGACTATGTACGTAACCTAGTGGTCACTTGGCCTGTCTAGGTTACCTAGCGGGCACTTGGACTATGTAGGTTAACTAGCGGGCACTTGTACTATCTAGGTTAACTAGCGGGCCCTTTGTCTATGTAGGTTAACTAGCAGGCCCTTGGACTATGTAAGTTAACTAGAGGGCACTTGGACGATCCTGGTTAACTAGCGGGCACTTGGACTATCTAGGTTAACTAGCGGGCACTTGGAATATGTAGGTTCCCTAGCGGGAACTTGGACTATGTAGGTTCCCTAGGGTTACTTGGACTGTCTAGGTTAACTAGCGGGCAATTGGACTGTCTAGGTTACCTAGTGGGCACTTGGACTATGTAGTTTACCTAGCAGGCACTTGGACAATGTAAGTTCCCTAGCGGGCATTTGGACTATATAGGTTACCTAGCGGACACTTGGACTATGTAGGTTATCTAGCGGGCATTTGGACTATGTAGGTTAACTAACGGGCACTTTCATTATCTAGGTTAACTAACAGGCACTTGGACTATGTATGGTCCAGAGCGGGCAATTGGACTATGTAGGTTCCCTAGCGTGCACTTGGACTATCTAGGTTCCATATAGGGCACATGGACTATGTAGGTTAACTAGTGGACAATTGGACGATCTAGGTTAAATAGCGGTCCCTTGGACTACGTAGGTTAACTAGCGGTCACTTGCACTATGTAGGTTACCTAGCGGGCACTTGGACTATGTAGGTTAACTAGCAGGCCCTTGGACTATGTAAGTTAACTAGAGGGCACTTGGACGATCCTGGTTAACTAGCGGCCACTTGGAATATCTAGGTTAACTAGCGGGCACTTGGAATATGTAAGTTCCCTAGCGGGAACTTGGACTATGTAGGTTCCCTAGCGGTTACTTGGACAGTCTAGGTTAACTAGCGGGCAATTGGACTGTCTAGGTTACCTAGTGGGCACTTGGACTATGTAGTTTACCTAGCAGGCACTTGGACTATGTAGGTTCCCTAGCGGGCATTTGGACTATATAGGTTACCTAGCGGGCACTTGGACTATCTAGGTTACCTAGCGGGCACTTGGACTATGTACGTTCCCTAGCGGGCAATTGGGCTATATACGTTACCTAGCGGGCACTTGGACTATGTAAGTTAACGAACGGGCACTTGGACTATGTAGGTAACCTAGTGGTCACTTGGCCTGTCTAGGTTACCTATCGGGCACTTGGACTATGTAGGTTACCTAGCGGGCACTTGGACTATGTAGGTTAACTAGCAGGCCCTTGGACTATGTAAGTTAACTAGAGGGCACTTGGACGATCCTGGTTAACTAGCGGCCACTTGGAATATCTAGGTTAACTAGCGGGCACTTGGAATATGTAAGTTCCCTAGCGGGAACTTGGACTATGTAGGTTCCCTAGCGGTTACTTGGACTGTCTAGGTTAACTAGCGGGCTATTGGACTGTCTAGGTTACCTAGTGGGCACTTGGACTATGTAGTTTACCTAGCAGGCACTTGGACTATGTAGGTTCCCTAGCAGGCATTTGGACTATATAGGTTACCTAGCGGGCACTTGGACTATGTAGGTTATCTAGCGGGCACTTGGACTATGTAGGTTAACTAAAGGGCACTTGCATTATCTAGGTTAACTAACAGGCACTTGGACTATGTATGTTCCAGAGCGGGCAATTGGACTATGTAGGTTCCCTAGCGTGCACTTGGACTATCTAGGATCCATATAGGGCACTTGGACTATGTAGGTTAACTAGTGGACAATTGGACGCTCTAGGTTAACTAGCGGTCCCTTGAACTACGTAGGTTAACTAGCGGGCACTTGCACTATGTAGGTTACCTAGCGGGCACTTGGACTATCTAGGTTAACTAGCGGGCCTTTGGACTATGTAGTTTAACTAGCGGACACTTGCACTATGTAGGTTATCTAGCGGGCACTTGGACTGTGTAGGTTAACTAGCAGGCCCTTGGACTATCTAGGTTACCTAGCGGGCACTTGGTCTATGTACATAACCTAGCGGGCACTTGGACTATGTATGTCCCCTAGAGGTCACTTGGACTATCTAGGTTAACTAAAGGGCACTAGGACTATCTTGTTTAACTAGCGGGCACTAGGTCTATCTAGGTTACATAGCTGGCACTTGGACTATGTAGGTCAACTAGCGGGCCCTTGGACTATCTAGGTTAGCTAATGGGCACTTGGATTTTGTAGGTCAACTAACGGGCACTTGGACTCTGTAGGTTAACTAGCGGGCACTAGGAATGTCTAGGTTACCTAGCGGGCACTTGGATATCTCTAGTTTAACGAAAGGGCTCTTGGACTATGTAGGTTACATAGCCGCCACTTGGACTATCTAGGTTAGCTAACAGGCACTTGGACTATCTAGGTTCCCTAGCAGGCACTTGTACTATCTAGGTTACCTAGCTGGCACTTGGACTATGTAGGTCAACTAGCAGGCCCTTGGACTATCTAGGTTAGCTAACGGGCACTTGGACTATCTAGGTTACCTAACGGGCACTTGGATTATGTAGGTTCCCTTGCGGGCACTTAGACTATGTAGGCTTCCTTGCGGGCATTTGGACTATGTAGGTTACCTAGCGAGCACTTGACTATGTAGGTTCCCTAACGGGCACTTGGACTATGTAGGTTCCCTAGGGGTCACGTGGACTATGTACGCTCTCTAGAAGGCACTTGGACTATGTAGGTTACCTATTGGGCACTTTGACTATGTAGGTTAACTAGCGGGCAATTGGACTATCGAGGTTAACGAACGGACACTTGGACTATGTAGGTAACCTAGCGGGCAATTTGACTGTCTAGGTTACATAGCGGGTACTTCGGTTATCTAGGTTAACGAATGGGCACTTGGAGTATGTAGGTTAGCTAACAGGCACTTGGACAATCTAGGTTAGGTAACGGGCACTTGGACTATCTAGGTTACCTAGTGGGAACTTGGATTATGTTGGTTACCTAGCGGCCACTTTGACTATCTTGGTTACCTAGCGGGCACTTGGACTATGTAGGTTAGTTAGCGGACACTTGGAGGAACTAGGTTTACGAGCGGGCCCTTGGACTATGTAGGTTACCTAGCGGACACTGGACTATCTAGGTTAGCTAACAGGAACTTGGACTATCTAGGTTTCCTAGTGGGCACTTTGACTATGTAGGTTACCTAGCGTTCACTTGGACTATCTAGGGTAGCTAAAGGGTACTTGGGCTATCTAGGTTACCTGGCGGGCACTTGGACTATGTAGGTTAACTAGCGGGCACTTGGACTATGTAGGTCAACTAGCGGGCCATTGGACTATCTAGGTTAGCTAACTGGCACTTGGACTATCTAGGTTACCTAACGGGCACTTGGATTATGTAGGTTCCCTAGCGGGCATTAGACTATGTAGGTTTCCTTGCGGGCATTTGGACTATGTAGGTTACCTAGCAAGCACTTGGACTATGTAGGTTCCCTAACGGGCACTTGGAGTATGTAGGTTCCCTAGCGGTCACGTGGACTATGTAGGATCCCTAGAAGGCACGAGGACTATGTAGGTTATCTATCGCGCACTTTGACTATGTTGGTTATCTAGTGGGCACTTGGACTATCCAGGTTACGAAGGGGGCACTTGGACTATGTAGGTAACCAAACGGGCACTAGGACTATCTAGGTTAACGAACAGGCACTTGGACTATGTAGGTTAGCTAACAGGCACTTGGACTACCTAGGTTACCTAGCAGGCACTTGGACGATGTAGGTTACCTAGCGGACACTTGGGACTTGGACTATCTAGGTTAACTAGCGGGCCCTTGGACTCTCTAGGTTTACTAGAGGGCACTTGGACTATCTAGGTTAACTATCGGGCACTTGGACTATGTAGGTTACCTAGCGGTCACATGGACTATGTAGGTTACCTAGCGGACACATGGACTATCAAGGTTACCTAACGGTCACTTGGACTATCAAGGTTACCTAACGGGCACTTGGACTATGTAGTTTACCTATCAGGCACTTGGACTATGTAGGTTAACTAGCGGGCACTTTGACTCTCTAGGTTAACTAATGGGCACTTGGACTATGTAGGTTGCCTAGCGAGCACTTGGACTATGTAGGTTCCCTAGCGGGCACTTGGACTATGTAGGTTCCCTAGCGGTTACTTGGACTGTCTAGGTTAACTAGTGGGCAATTGGACTGTCTAGGTTACCTAGTGGGCACTTGGACTATGTAGTTTAGCTATCAGGCACTTGGACTATGTAGGTTAACTAGCGGGCACTTGGACTATCTAGGTTACCTAGCGGTCACTTGCACTATGTACGTTCCCTAGCGGGCAATTGGGCTATCTACGTTAACTAGCGGGCACTTGGACTATGTAGGTTAACGAACGGGCACTTGGACTATGTACGTAACCTAGTGGTCACTTGGCCTGTCTAGGTTACCTAGCGGGCACTTGGACTATGTAGGTTAACTAGCGGGCACTTGGAATATGTAGGTTCCCTAGCGGGAACTTGGACTATGTAGGTTCCCTAGGGTTACTTGGACTGTCTAGGTTAACTAGCGGGCAATTGGACTGTCTAGGTTACCTAGTGGGCACTTGGACTATGTAGTTTACCTAGCAGGCACTTGGACTATGTAAGTTCCCTAGCGGGCAATTGGACTATATAAGTTACCTAGCGGGCACTTGGACTATGTAGGTTAACTAACGGGCACTTTCATTATCTAGGTTAACTAACAGGCACTTGGACTATTTATGGTCCAGAGCGGGCAATTGGACTATGTAGGTTCCCTAGCGTGCACTTGGACTATCTAGGTTCCATATAGGGCACTTGGACTATGTAGGTTAACTAGTGGACAATTGGACGATCTAGGTTAAATAGCGGTCCCTTGGACTACGTAGGTTAACTAGCGGACACTTGCACTATGTAGGTTACCTAGCGGGCACTTGGACTATGTAGGTTAACTAGCAGGCCCTTGGACTATTTAAGTTAACTAGAGGGCACTTGGACGATCCTGGTTAACTAGCGGCCACTTGGAATATCTAGGTTACCTAGCGGGCACTTGGAATATGTAAGTTCCCTAGCGGGAACTTGGACTATGTAGGTTCCCTAGCGGTTACTTGGACTGCCTAGCTTAACTAGCGGGCAATTGGACTGTCTAGGTTACCTAGTGGGCACTTGGACTATGTAGTTTACCTAGCAGGCACTTGGACTATGTAGGTTCCCTAGCGGGCATTTGGACTATATAGGTTACCTAGCGGGCACTTGGACTATGTAGGTTATCTAGCGGGCACTTTGACTATGTAGGTTAGCTAACGTGCACTTGGGCTATCTATGTTAGCTAACAGGAACTTGGACTATCTAGGTTACCTAGTGGGCAGTTTGACTATGTAGGTTACCTAGCGATCACTTGGACTATCTAGGGTAGCTAACGGGTACTTGGGCAATCTAGGTTACCTAGCGGGCACCTGGACTATGTAGGTTAACTAGCGGGCACTTGGACTATGTAGGTCAACTAGCGGGCCATTGGACTATCTAGGTGAGCTAACGGGCACTTGGACTATCTAGGTTACCTAACGGGTACTTGGATTATGTAGGTTCCCTAGCGGGCACTTAGACTATGTAGTTTTCCTTGCGGGCATTTGGACTATGTAGGTTATCTAGTGAGCACTTGGACTATGTAGGTTCCATAACGGGCACTTGGACTATGTAGGTTCCTTAGCGGTCTTGGACTATGTAGGCTCCCCAGAAGGCACTTGGACTATGTAGGTTACCTATCGAGCACTTTGACTATGTTGGTTATCTAGCGGGCACTTGGACTATCCAGGTTACGAAGCGGGCACTTGGACTATGTAGGTTACCAAACGGGCACATGGACTATCTAGGTTAACGAACGGACACTTGGACTATGTATGTAACCTAGCGGCCACTTGGACTGTCTAGGTTACATAGCGGGCACTTGGACTATCTAGGTTAACGAACGGGCACTTGGACTATGTAGGTTAGCTAACAGGCACTTGGACTACCTAGGTTACCTAGCAGGCACTTGGACGTTGTAGGTTACCTAGCGGACACTTGGACGATATAGGTTAACTAGCGGGCACTTGGATTATCTAGGTTAACTAGCGGACCCTTGGACTATCTAGGTTTACTAGCGGGCACTTGGACTATCTCGGTTAACTAGCAGGCCCTTGGAATATCTAGGTATCCTAGCGGGCAGTTGGTCTATGTACATAACCTAGCGGGCACTTGGACTATGTATGTCCCCTAGAGGGCACATGGACTATCTAGGTTAACTAAAGGGCACTAGGACTATCTTGTTTAACTATCGGGCACTAGGTCTATCTAGGTTACATAGCGGGCACTTGGACTATGTAGGTCAACTAGCGCGCCCTTGGACTATCTAGGTTAACTAGCGGGCCCTTGGACTATCTGGGTTTACTAGCGGGCACTTGGACTATCTAGGTTTACTATCGTGCACTTGGACTATGTAGGTTACCTAGCGGTCACATGGACTATGTAGGTTACCTAGCGGACACTGCGACTATCTAGGTTAGCTAACGGGCACTTGGACTATGTAGGTTACCTAGCGGGCACTTGGACTATATAGGTTGCCTAGCGAGCACTTGGACTATGTAGGTTCCCTAGCGGGCACTTGGACTATGTAGGTTAGCTAACAGGCACTTGGACTACCTAGGTTACCTAGCAGGCACTTGGACGATGTAGGTTACCTAGCGGACACATGGACCATTTAGGTTAACTAGCGGGCACTTGGACTATCCAGGTTAACTAGCGGGCCCTTGGACTATCTAGGTTTACTAGCGGGCACTTGGATTATCTAGGTTAACTATCGGGCACTTGGACTATGTAGGTTACCTAGCGGTCACATGGACTATGTAGGTTACCTAGCGGACACTTGGACTATGTAGGTTAGCTAACGGGCAATTGGACTATCTAGGTTACCTAGCACGCACTTTGACTATGTAGGTTACCTAGCGGGCACTTGGACTATCTAGGTTACCTAGCAGGCACTTTGACTCTCTAGGTTAACTAACGGGCACTTGGACTATGTAGGTTGCCTAGTGAGCACTTGGACTATGTAGGTTCCCTATCGGGCACTTGGACTATGTAGGTTCCCTAGCGGTTACTTGGACTGTCTAGGTTAACTAGTGGGCAATTGGACTGTCTAGGTTACCTAGTGGGCACGTGGACTATGTAGTTTACCTAGCAGGCACATGGAGTATGTAGGTTAACTAGCGGGCACTTGGACTATCTAGGTTACCTAGCGGGCACTTGGACTATGTACGTTCCCTAGCGGGCAATTGGGCTATCTACGTTACCTAGCGGGCACTTGGACTATGTATGTTAACGAACGGGCACTTGGACTATGTAGGTAACCTATTGGTCACTTGGCCTGTCTAGGTTACCTAGCGGGCACTTGGACTATCTAGGTTTACTGGCGGGACCTTGGTCTATGTAGGTTAACTAGCAGGCCCTTGGACTATGTAAGTTAACTAGAGGGCACTTGGACTATCTAGGTTAACTAGTGGGCACTTGGACTATGTAGGTTCCCTAGGGTTACTTGGACTGTCTAGGTTAACAAGCGTGCAATTGGACTGTCTAGGTTACCTAGTGGGCACTTGGACTATGTAGTTTACTTAGCAGGCACTTGGACTATGTAGGTTCCCTAGTGGGCATTTGGACTATATAGGTTACCTAGCGGACACTTGGTCTATCTAGGTTTACTAGCGGGCACTTGGACTATCTAGGTTAACTATCGGGTACTTGGACTATGTAGGTTACCTAGCGGTCACATGGACTATGTAGGTTACCTAGCGGACACTTCGACTATCTAGGTTAGCTAAGGGGTAATTGGACTATCAAGGTTACCTAACGGGCACTTGGACTATGTAGGTTACCTAGCGGGCACTTGGACTATCTAGGTTACCTAGCAGGCACTTTGACTATCTAGGTTAACTAACGGGCACTTGGACTATGTAGGTTGCCTAGCAGGCACTTGGACTATGTAGGTTCCCTAGCCGGCACTTGGACTATGTAAGTTCCCTAGCGGTTACTTGGACTGTCTAGGTTAACTAGTGGACAATTGGACTGTCTAGGTTACCTAGTGGGCACTTGGACTATGTAGTTTACCTATCAGGCATTTGGATTATGTAGGTTAACTAGCGGGCACTTGGACTATCTAGGTTACCTAGCGGGCACTTGGACTATGTACGTTCCCTAGCGGGCAATTGGGCTATCTACGTTACCTAGCGGGCACTTGGACTATGTAGGTTAACGAACGGGCACTTGGACTATGTAGGTAACCTAGTGGTCACTTGGCCTGTCTAGGTTACCTAGCGGGCACTTGGACTATGTAGGTTAACTAGCGGGCACTTGGACTGTCTAGGTTAACTAGCGGGCCCTTGGTCGATGTAGGTTAACTAGCAGGCCCTTGGACTATGTAAGTTAACTAGAGGGCACTTGGACGATCCTGGTTACCTAGCGGGCACTTGGACTATCTAGGTTACCTAGCGGACACTTCGACTATCTAGGTTAGCTAACGGGTAATTGGACTATCAAGGTTACCTAACGGGCACTTGGACTATGTAGGTTACCTAGCGGTCACATGGACTATGTCGGTTACCTAGCGGACACTTCGACTATCTAGGTTAGCTAACGGGTAATTGGATTATCAAGGTTACCTAACGGGCACTTGGACTAATTAGGTTACCTAGCGAGCACTTTGACTATCTAGGTTAACTAACGGGCACTTGGACTATGTAGGTTGCCTTGCGAGCACTTGGACCATGTAGGTTCCCTATCGGGCACTTGGATTATGTAAGTTCCCTAGCGGTTACTTGGACTATCTAAGTTAACTAGCGGGCACTTGGAATATGTAAGTTCCCTAGCGGAAACTTGGACTATGTAGGTTCCCTAGCGGTTACTTGGACTGTCTAGGTTAACTAGCGGGCAATTGGACTGTCTAGGTTACCTAGTGGGCACTTGGACTATGTAGATTACCTAGCAGGCACTTGGACTATGTAGGTTCCCTAGCGGGCATTTGGACTATATAGGTTACCTAGCGGGCACTTGGACTATGTAGGTTATCTAGCAGGCACTTGGACAATGTAGATTAACTAAAGGCACTTGCATTATCTAGGTTAACTAACAGGCACTTGGACTATGTATGTTCCAGAGCGGGCAATTGGACTATGTAGGTTCCCTAGCGTGCACTTGGACTATCTAGGTTCCATATAGGGCACTTGGACTATGTAGGTTAACTAGTGGACAATTGGACGATCTAGGTTAACTAGCGGTCCCTTGGACTACGTAGGTTAACTAGCGGACACTTGCACTATGTAGGTTACCTAGCGGGCACTTGGACTATGTAGTTTAACTAGCAGGCCCTTGGACTATCTAGGTTACCTAGCGGGCACTTGGTCTATGTACATAACCTAGCGGGCACTTGGACTATGTATGTCCCCTAGAGGGCACTTGGACTATCTATTTTAATAAAGGGCACTAGGACTATCTTGTTTAACTATCGGGCACTAGGTCTATCTAGGTTACATAGCGGGCACTTGGACTATGTTGGTCAACTAGCGGGCCCTTGGACTATCTAGGTTAGCTAACGGGCACTTGGATTATGTAGGTTCCCTAACGGGCACTTGGACTATGTAGGTTCCCTAGCGGTCACGTGGACTATGTAGGATCCCTAGAAGGCACGTGGACTATGTAGGTTACCTATCGCGCACTTTGACTATGTTGGTTATCTAGCGGGCACTTGGACTATCCAGGGTACATATGGGCACTTGGATTATGTAGGTTACCAAACGGGCACTTGGACTATCTAGGTTAACGAACGGACACTTGGACTATGTAGGTTAGCTAACAGGCACTTGGACTACCTAGGTTACCTAGCAGGCACTTGGACGATGTAGGTTACCTAGCGGACACATGGACCATTTAGGTTAACTAGCGGGCACTTGGACTATCTAGGTTAACTAGCGGGCCCTTGGACTATCTAGGTTTACTAGCGGGCACTTGGACACTCTAGGTTAACTATCGGGCACTTGGACTATGTAGGTTACCTAGCGGTCACATGGACTATGTAGGTTACCTAGCGGACACTTGGACTATCTACGTTAGCTAATGGGCAATTGGACTATCTAGGTTACCTAGCACGCACTTTGACTATGTAGGTTACCTAGCGGGCACTTGGACTATCTAGGTTACCTAGCAGGCACTTTGACTCTCTAGGTTACCTAACGGGCACGTGGACTATGTAGGTTGCCTAGTTAGCACTTGGACTTTGTAGGTTCCCTAGCGGGCACTTGGACTATGTAGGTTCCCTAGAGGTTACTTGGACTGTCTAGGTTAACTAGTGGGCAATTGGACTGTCTAGGTTACCTAGTGGGCACGTGGACTATGTAGTTTACCTAGCAGGCACTTGGACTATGTAGGTTAACTAGCGGGCACTTGGACTATCTAGGTTACCTAGCGGACACTTGGACTATGTACGTTCCCTAGCGGGCAATTGGGCTATCTACGTTACCTAGCGGGCACTTGGACTATGTAGGTTAACGTAAGGGGACTTGGACTATGTAGGTAACCTAGTGGTCACTTGGCCTGTCTAGGTTACCTAGCGGGCACTTGGACTATCTAGGTTTACTAGCGGGCCCTTGGTCTATGTAGGTTAACTAGCAGGCCCTTGGACTATGTAAGTTAACTAGAGGGCACATGGACGATCCTGGTTAACTAGCGGGCACTTGGAATATCTAGGTTAACTAGTGGTCCCTTGGACTATGTAGGTTCCCTAGGGTTACTTGGACTGTCTAGGTTAACTAGCGTGCAATTGGACTGTCTAGGTTACCTAGTGGGCACTTGGACTATGTAGTTTACCTAGCAGGCACTTGGACTATGTAGGTTCCCTAGCGGGCATTTGGACTATATAGGTTACCTAGCGGGCACTTGGTCTATCTAGGTTTACTAGCGGGCACTTGGACTATCTAGGTTAACTATCGGGCAATTGGATTATGTAGGTTACCTAGCGGTCACATGGACTATGTAGGTTACCTAGCGGACACTTCGACTATCTAGGTTAGCTAAGGGGTAATTGGACTATCAAGGTTACCTAACGGGCACTTGGACTATGTAGGTTACCTAGCGGGCACTTGGACTATCTAGGTTACCTAGCAGGCACTGTGACTATCTAGGTTAACTAACGGGTACTTGGACTATGTAGGTTGCCTAGCAGGCACTTGGACTATGTAGGTTCCCTAGCGGGCACTTGGACTATGTAAGTTCCCTAGCGGTTACTTGGACTGTCTAGGTTAACTAGTGGGCAATCGGACTGTCTAGGTTACCTAGTGGGCACTTGGACTATGTAGTTTACCTAGCAGGCACTTGGACTATGTAGGTTCCCTAGCGGGCATTTGGACTATATAGGTTACCTAGCGGGCACTTGGTCTATCTAGGTTTACTAGCGGGCACTTGGACTATCTAGGTTAACTATCGGGCAATTGGACTATGTAGGTTACCTAGCGGTCACATGGACTATGTAGGTTACCTAGCGGACACTTCGACTATCTAGGTTAGTAAGGGGTAATTGGACTATCAAGGTTACCTAACGGGCACTTGGACTATGTAGGTTACCTAGCGGGCACTTGGACTATCTAGGTTACCTAGCAGGCACTGTGACTATCTAGGTTAACTAACGGGTACTTGGACTATGTAGGTTGCCTAGCAGGCACTTGGACTATGTAGGTTCCCTAGCGGGCACTTGGACTATGTAAGTTCCCTAGCGGTTACTTGGACAGTTAGGTTAACTAGTGGGCAATTGGACTGTCTAGGTTACCTAGTGGGCACTTAGACTATGTAGTTTACCTATCAGGCACTTGGACTATGTAGGTTAACTAGCCGGCACTTGGACTATCTAGGTTACCTAGCGGGCACTTGGACTATGTACGTTCCCTAGCGGGCAATTGGGCTATCTACGTTACCTAGCGGGCACTTGGACTATGTAGGTTAATGAACGGGCACTTGGACTATGTAGGTAACCTAGTGGTCACTTGGCCTGTCTAGGTTACCTATCGGGCACTTGGACTATGTAGGTTAACTAGCGGGCACTTGGACTATCTAGGTTAACTAGCGGGCCCTTGGTCTATGTAGGTTCCCTAGCGGTTACTTGGACTGTCTAGGTTAACTAGCGGGCTATTGGACTGTCTAGGTTACCTAGTGGGCACTTGGACTATGTAGTTTACCTAGCAGGCACTTGGACTATGTAGGTTCCCTAGCGGGCATTTGGACTATATAGGTTACCTAGTGGGCACTTGGACTATGTAGGTTATCTAGCGGGCACTTGGACTATGTAGGTTAACTAAAGGGCACTTGCATTTTCTAGGTTAACTAACAGGCACTTGGACTATGTATGTTCCAGAGCGGGCAATTGGACTATGTAGGTTCCCTAGCGTGCACTTGGACTATCTAGGTTCCATATAGGGCACTTGGACTATGTAGGTTAACTAGTGGACAATTGGACGCTCTAGGTTAACTAGCTGTCCCTTGAACTACGTAGGTTAACTAGCGGGCACTTGCACTATGTAGGTTACCTAGCGGGCACTTGGACTATCTAGGTTAACTAGCGGGCCTTTGGACTATGTAGTTTAACTAGCGGACACTTGCACTATGTAGGTTACCTAGCGGGCACTTGGACTATGTAGGTTAACTAGCAGGCCCTTGGACTATCTAGGTTACCTAGCGGGCACTTGGTCTATGTATATAACCTAGCGGGCACTTGGACTATGTATGTCCCCTAGAGGTCACTTGGACTATCTAGGTTAACTAAAGGGCACTAGGACTATCTTGTTTAACTAGCGGGCACTAGGTCTATCTAGGTTACATAGCTGGCACTTGGACTATGTAGGTCAACTAGCGGGCCCTTGGACTATCTAGGTTAGCTAACGGGCACTTGGATTTTGTAGGTCAACTAACGGGCACTTGGACTCTGTAGGTTAACTAGCGGGCACTAGGAATGTCTAGGTTACCTAGCGGGCACTTGGATATCTCTAGGTTAACGAAAGGGCACTTGGACTATGTAGGTTACATAGCCGCCACTTGGACTATCTAGGTTAGCTAACAGGCACTTGGACTATCTAGGTTCCCTAGCAGGCACTTGTACTATCTAGGTTACCTAGCTGGCACTTGGACTATGTAGGTCAACTAGCGGGCCCTTGGACTATCTAGGTTAGCTAACGGGCACTTGGACTATCTAGGTTACCTAACGGGCACTTGGATTATGTAGGTTCCCTTGCGGGCACTTAGACTATGTAGGTTTCCTTGCGGGCATTTGGACTATGTAGGTTACCTAGCGAGCGCTTGGACTATGTAGGTTCCCTAACGGGCACTTGGACTATGTAGGTTCCCTAGGGGTCAAGTGGACTATGTACGCTCTCTAGAAGGCACTTGGACTATGTAGGTTACCTATTGGGCACTTTGACTATGTAGGTTAACTAGCGGGCACTTGGACTATCCAGGTTACGAAGCGGGCAATTGGACTATCGAGGTTAACGAACGGACACTTGGACTATGTAGGTAACCTAGCGGGCAATTGGACTGTCTAGGTTACATAGCGGGCACTTGGATTATCTAGGTTAACGAATGGGCACTTGGAGTATGTAGGTTAGCTAACAGGCACTTGGACAATCTAGGTTAGGTAACGGGCACTTGGACTATCTAGGTTACCTAGTGGGAACTTGGATTATGTTGGTTACCTAGCGGCCACTTTGACTATCTTGGTTACCTAGCGGGCACTTGGACTATGTAGGTTAGTTAGCGGACACTTGGAGGAACTAGGTTTACGAGCGGGCCCTTGGACTATGTAGGTTACCTAGCGGACACTTGGACTATCTAGGTTAGCTAACAGGAACTTGGACTATCTAGGTTACCTAGCGTGCACTTTGACTATGTAGGTTACCTAGTGGGCACTTGGACTATCTAGGTTACCTAGCAGGCACTTGGACTATGTAGGTTACCAAACGGGCACTAGGACTATCTAGGTTAACGAACAGGCACTTGGACTATCTAGGTTTACTAGCGGGCACTTGGACTATCTAGGTTAACTATCGGGCACTTGGACTATGTAGGTTACCTAGCGGTCACATGGACTATGTAGGTTACCTAGCGGACACATGGACTATCAAGGTTACCTAACGGTCACTTGGACTATCAAGGTTACCTAACGGGCACTTGGACTATGTAGTTTACCTATCAGGCACTTGGACTATGTAGGTTAACTAGCGGGCACTTTGACTCTCTAGGTTAACTAATGGGCACTTGGACTATGTAGGTTGCCTAGCGAGCACTTGGACTATGTAGGTTCCCTAGCGGGCACTTTGACTATGTAGGTTCCCTAGCGGTTAATTGGACTGTCTAGGTTAACTAGTGGCAATTGGACTGTCTAGGTTACCTAGTGGGCACTTGGACTATGTAGTTTACCTATCAGGCACTTGGACTATGTAGGTTAACTAGCGGGCACTTGGACTATCTAGGTTACCTAGCGGTCACTTGGACTATGTACGTTCCCTAGCGGGCAATTGGGCTATCTACGTTAACTAGCAGGCACTTGGACTATGTAGGTTAACGAACGGGCACTTGGACTATGTACGTAACCTAGTGGTCACTTGGCCTGTCTAGGTTACCTAGCGGGCACTTGGACTATGTAGGTTAACTAGCGGGCACTTGTACTATCTAGATTAACTAGCGGGCCCTTTGTCTATGTAGGTTAACTAGCAGGCCCTTGGACTATGTAAGTTAACTAGAGGGCACTTGGACGATCCTGGTTAACTAGCGGGCACTTGGACTATCTAGTTTAACTAGCGGGCACTTGGAATATGTAGGTTCCCTAGCGGGAACTTGGACTATGTAGGTTCCCTAGGGTTACTTGGACTGTCTAGGTTAACTAGCGGGCAATTGGACTGTCTAGGTTACCTAGTGGGCACTTGGACTATGTAGTTTACCTAGCAGGCACTTGGACTATGTAAGTTCCCTAGCGGGCATTTGGACTATATAGGTTACCTAGCGGGCACTTGGACTATGTAGGTTATCTAGCGGGCATTTGGACTATGTAGGTTAACTAACGGGCACTTTCATTATCTAGGTTAACTAACAGGCACTTGGACTATGTATGGTCCAGAGCGGGCAATTGGACTATGTAGGTTCCCTAGCGTGCACTTGGACTATCTAGGTTCCATATAGGGCACTTGGACTATGTAGGTTAACTAGTGGACAATTGGACGATCTAGGTTAAATAGCGGTCCCTTGGACTACGTAGGTTAACTAGCAGACACTTGCACTATGTAGGTTACCTAGCGGGCACTTGGACTATGTAGGTTAACTAGCAGGCCCTTGGACTATGTAAGTTAACTAGAGGGCACTTGGACGATCCTGGTTAACTAGCGGCCACTTGGAATATATAGGTTAACTAGCGGGCACTTGGAATATGTAAGTTCCCTAGCAGGAACTTGGACTATGTAGGTTCCCTAGCGGTTACTTGGACAGTCTAGGTTAACTAGCGGGCAATTGGACTGTCTAGGTTACCTAGTGGGCACTTGGACTATGTAGTTTACCTAGCAGGCACTTGGACTATGTAGGTTCCCTAGCGGGCATTTGGACTATATAGGTTACCTAGCGGGCACTTGGACTATCTAGGTTACCTAGTGGGCACTTGGACTATGTACGTTCCCTAGCGGGCAATTGGGCTATATACGTTACCTAGCGGGCACTTGGACTATGTAAGTTAACGAACGGGCACTTGGACTATGTAGGTAACCTAGTGGTCACTTGGCCTGTCTAGGTTACCTATCGGGCACTTGGACTATGTAGGTTAACTAGCGGGCACTTGGACTATCTAGGTTAACTAGCGGGCCCTTGGTCTATGTAGGTTAACTAGCAGGCCCTTGGACTATGTAAGTTAACTAGAGGGCACTTGGACGATCCTGGTTAACTAGCGGCCACTTGGAATATCTAGGTTAACTAGCGGGCACTTGGAATATGTAAGTTCCCTAGCGGGAACTTGGACTATGTAGGTTCCCTAGCGGTTACTTGGACTGTCTAGGTTAACTAGCGGGCAATTGGACTGTCTAGGTTACCTAGTGGGCACTTGGACTATGTAGTTTACCTAGCAGGCACTTGGACTATGTAGGTTCCCTAGCAGGCATTTGGACTATATAGGTTACCTAGCGGGCACTTGGACTATGTAGGTTATCTAGCGGGCACTTGGACTATGTAGGTTAACTAAAGGGCACTTGCATTATCTAGGTTAACTAACAGGCACTTGGACTATGTATGTTCCAGAGCGGGCAATTGGACTATGTAGGTTCCCTAGCGTGCACTTGGACTATCTAGGATCCATATAGGGCACTTGGACTATGTAGGTTAACTAGTGGACAATTGGACGCTCTAGGTTAACTAGCGGTCCCTTGAACTACGTAGGTTAACTAGCGGGCACTTGCACTATGTAGGTTACCTAGCGGGCACTTGGACTATCTAGGTTAACTAGCGGGCCTTTGGACTATGTAGTTTAACTAGCGGACACTTGCACTATGTAGGTTATCTAGCGGGCACTTGGACTGTGTAGGTTAACTAGCAGGCCCTTGGACTATCTAGGTTACCTAGCGGGCACTTGGTCTATGTACATAACCTAGCGGGCACTTGGACTATGTATGTCCCCTAGTGGTCACTTGGACTATCTAGGTTAACTAAAGGGCACTAGGACTATCTTGTTTAACTAGCGGGCACTAGGTCTATCTAGGTTACATAGCTGGCACTTGGACTATGTAGGTCAACTAGCGGGCCCTTGGACTATCTAGGTTAGCTAATGGGCACTTGGATTTTGTAGGTCAACTAACGGGCACTTGGACTCTGTAGGTTAACTAGCGGGCACTAGGAATGTCTAGGTTACCTAGCGGGCACTTGGATATCTCTAGGTTAACGAAAGGGCTCTTGGACTATGTAGGTTACATAGCCGCCACTTGGACTATCTAGGTTAGCTAACAGGCACTTGGACTATCTAGGTTCCCTAGCAGGCACTTGTACTATCTAGGTTACCTAGCTGGCACTTGGACTATGTAGGTCAACTAGCAGGCCCTTGGACTATCTAGGTTAGCTAACGGGCACTTGGACTATCTAGGTTACCTAACGGGCACTTGGATTATGTAGGTTCCCTTGCGGGCACTTAGACTATGTAGGCTTCCTTGCGGGCATTTGGACTATGTAGGTTACCTAGCGAGCACTTGACTATGTAGGTTCCCTAACGGGCACTTGGACTATGTAGGTTCCCTAGGGGTCACGTGGACTATGTACGCTCTCTAGAAGGCACTTGGACTATGTAGGTTACCTATTGGGCACTTTGACTATGTAGGTTAACTAGCGGGCAATTGGACTATCGAGGTTAACGAACGGACACTTGGACTATGTAGGTAACCTAGCGGGCAATTTGACTGTCTAGGTTACATAGCGGGCACTTCGATTATCTAGGTTAACGAATGGGCACTTGGAGTATGTAGGTTAGCTAACAGGCACTTGGACAATCTAGGTTAGGTAACGGGCACTTGGACTATCTAGGTTACCTAGTGGGAACTTGGATTATGTTGGTTACCTAGCGGCCACTTTGACTATCTTGGTTACCTAGCGGGCACTTGGACTATGTAGGTTAGTTAGCGGACACTTGGAGGAACTAGGTTTACGAGCGGGCCCTTGGACTATGTAGGTTACCTAGCGGACACTGGACTATCTAGGTTAGCTAACAGGAACTTGGACTATCTAGGTTACCTAGTGGGCACTTTGACTATGTAGGTTACCTAGCGTTCACTTGGACTATCTAGGGTAGCTAAAGGGTACTTGGGCTATCTAGGTTACCTGGCGGGCACTTGGACTATGTAGGTTAACTAGCGGGCACTTGGACAATGTAGGTCAACTAGCGGGCCATTGGACTATCTAGGTTAGCTAACTGGCACTTGGACTATCTAGGTTACCTAACGGGCACTTGGATTATGTAGGTTCCCTAGCGGGCATTAGACTATGTAGGTTTCCTTGCGGGCATTTGGACTATGTAGGTTACCTAGCAAGCACTTGGACTATGTAGGTTCCCTAACGGGCACTTGGAGTATGTAGGTTCCCTAGCGGTCACGTGGATTATGTAGGATCCCTAGAAGGCACGAGGACTATGTAGGTTATCTATCGCGCACTTTGACTATGTTGGTTATCTAGTGGGCACTTGGACTATCCAGGTTACGAAGGGGGCACTTGGACTATGTAGGTAACCAAACGGGCACTAGGACTATCTAGGTTAACGAACAGGCACTTGGACTATGTAGGTTAGCTAACAGGCACTTGGACTACCTAGGTTACCTAGCAGGCACTGGGACGATGTAGGTTACCTAGCGGACACTTGGGACTTGGACTATCTAGGTTAACTAGCGGGCCCTTGGACTCTCTAGGTTTACTAGCGGGCACTTGGACTATCTAGTTTAATATCGGGCACTTGGACTATGTAGGTTACCTAGCGGTCACATGGACTATGTAGGTTACCTAGCGGACACATGGACTATCAAGGTTACCTAACGGTCACTTGGACTATCAAGGTTACCTAACGGGCACTTGGACTATGTAGTTTACCTATCAGGCACTTGGACTATGTAGGTTAACTAGCGGGCACTTTGACTCTCTAGGTTAACTAATGGGCACTTGGACTATGTAGGTTGCCTAGCGAGCACTTGGACTATGTAGGTTCCCTAGCGGGCACTTGGACTATGTAGGTTCCCTAGCGGGCACTTGGACTGTCTAGGTTAACTAGTGGGCAATTGGACTGTCTAGGTTACCTAGTGGGCACTTGGACTATGTAGTTTAGCTATCAGGCACTTGGACTATGTAGGTTAACTAGCGGGCACTTGGACTATCTAGGTTACCTAGCGGTCACTTGGACTATGTACGTTCCCTAGCGGGCAATTGGGCTATCTACGTTAACTAGCGGGCACTTGGACTATGTAGGTTAACGAACGGGCACTTGGACTATGTACGTAACCTAGTGGTCACTTGGCCTGTCTAGGTTACCTAGCGGGCACTTGGACTATGTAGGTTAACTAGCGGGCACTTGTACTATCTAGGTTAACTAGCGGGGCCTTTGTCTATGTAGGTTAACTAGCAGGCCCTTGGACTATGTAAGTTAACTAGAGGGCACTTGGACGATCCTGGTTAACTAGCGGGCACTTGGACTATCTAGGTTAACTAGCGGGCACTTGGAATATGTAGGTTCCCTAGCGGGAACTTGGACTATGTAGGTTCCCTAGGGTTACTTGGACTGTCTAGGTTAACTAGCGGGCAATTGGACTGTCTAGGTTACCTAGTGGGCACTTGTACTATGTAGTTTACCTAGCAGGCACTTGGACTATGTAAGTTCCCTAGCGGGCAATTGGACTATATAAGTTACCTAGCGGGCACTTGGACTATGTAGGTTAACTAACGGGCACTTTCATTATCTAGGTTAACTAACAGGCACTTGGACTATTTATGGTCCAGAGCGGGCAATTGGACTATGTAGGTTCCCTAGCGTGCACTTGGACTATCTAGGTTCCATATAGGGCACTTGGACTATGTAGGTTAACTAGTGGACAATTGGACGATCTAGGTTAAATAGCGGTCCCTTGGACTACGTAGGTTAACTAGCGGACACTTGCACTATGTAGGTTACCTAGCGGGCACTTGGACTATGTAGGTTAACTAGCAGGCCCTTGGACTATGTAAGTTAACTAGAGGGCACTTGGACGATCCTGGTTAACTAGCGGCCACTTGGAATATCTAGGTTAACTAGCGGGCACTTGGAATATGTAAGTTCCCTAGCGGGAACTTGGACTATGTAGGTTCCCTAGCGGTTACTTGGACTGTCTAGCTTAACTAGCGGGCAATTGGACTGTCTAGATTACCTAGTGGGCACTTGGACTATGTAGTTTACCTAGCAGGCACTTGGACTATGTAGGTTCCCTAGCGGGCATTTGGACTATATAGGTTACCTAGCGGGCACCTGGACTATGTAGGTTAACTAGCGGGCACTTGGACTATGTAGGTCAACTAGCGGGCCATTGGACTATCTAGGTGAGCTAACGGGCACTTGGACTATCTAGGTTACCTAACGGGTACTTGGATTATGTAGGTTCCCTAGCGGGCACTTAGACTATGTAGTTTTCCTTGCGGGCATTTGGACTATGTAGGTTATCTAGTGAGCACTTGGACTATGTAGGTTCCATAACGGGCACTTGGACTATGTAGGTTCCTTAGCGGTCTCGTGGACTATGTAGGCTCCCCAGAAGGCACTTGGACTATGTAGGTTACCTATCGAGCACTTTGACTATGTTGGTTATCTAGCGGGCACTTGGACTATCCAGGTTACGAAGCGGGCACTTGGACTATGTAGGTTACCAAACGGGCACATGGACTATCTAGGTTAACGAACGGACACTTGGACTATGTATGTAACCTAGCGGCCACTTGGACTGTCTAGGTTACATAGCGGGCACTTGGACTATCTAGGTTAACGAACGGGCACTTGGACTATGTAGGTTAGCTAACAGGCACTTCAACTACCTAGGTTACCTAGCAGGCACTTGGACGTTGTAGGTTACCTAGCGGACACTTGGACGATATAGGTTAACTAGCGGGCACTTGGATTATCTAGGTTAACTAGCGGACCCTTGGACTATCTAGGTTTACTAGCGGGCACTTGGACTATCTCGGTTAACTAGCAGGCCCTTGGAATATCTAGGTTTCCTAGCGGGCAGTTGGTCTATGTACATAACCTAGCGGGCACTTGGACTATGTATGTCCCCTAGAGGGCACATGGACTATCTAGGTTAACTAAAGGGCACTAGGACTATCTTGTTTAACTATCGGGCACTAGGTCTATCTAGGTTACATAGCGGGCACTTGGACTATGTAGGTCAACTAGCGCGCCCTTGGACTATCTAGGTTAACTAGCGGGCCCTTGGACTATCTGGGTTTACTAGCGGGCACTTGGACTATCTAGGTTTACTATCGTGCACTTGGACTATGTAGGTTACCTAGCGGTCACATGGACTATGTAGGTTACCTAGCGGACACTGCGACTATCTAGGTTAGCTAACGGGTAATTGGACTATCAAGGTTACCTAACGGGCACTTGGACTATGTAGGTTACCTAGCGGGCACTTGGACTATCTAGGTTACCTAGCTGGCACTTTGACTATCTAGGTTCACTAACGGGCACTTGGACTATATAGGTTGCCTAGCGAGCACTTGGACTATGTAGGTTCCCTAGCGGGCACTTGGACTATGTAGGTTAGCTAACAGGCACTTGGACTACCTAGGTTACCTAGCAGGCACTTGGACGATGTAGGTTACCTAGCGGACACATGGACCATTTAGGTTAACTAGCGGGCACTTGGACTATCCAGGTTAACTAGCGGGCCCTTGGACTATCTAGGTTTACTAGCGGGCACTTGGACTATCTAGGTTAACTATCGGGCACTTGGACTATGTAGGTTACCTAGCGGTCACATGGACTATGTAGGTTACCTAGCGGACACTTGGACTATGTAGGTTAGCTAACGGGCAATTGGACTATCTAGGTTACCTAGCACGCACTTTGACTATGTAGGTTACCTAGCGGGCACTTGGACTATCTAGGTTACCTAGCAGGCACTTTGACTCTCTAGGTTAACTAACGGGCACTTGGACTATGTAGGTTGCCTAGTGAGCACTTGGACTATGTAGGTTCCCTATCGGGCACTTGGACTATGTAGGTTCCCTAGCGGTTACTTGGACTGTCTAGGTTAACTAGTGGGCAATTGGACTGTCTAGGTTACCTAGTGGGCACGTGGACTATGTAGTTTACCTAGCAGGCACATGGAGTATGTAGGTTAACTAGCGGGCACTTGGACTATCTAGGTAACCTAGCGGGCACTTGGACTATGTACGTTCCCTAGCGGGCAATTGGGCTATCTACGTTACCTAGCGGGCACTTGGACTATGTATGTTAACGAACGGGCACTTGGACTATGTAGGTAACCTATTGGTCACTTGGCCTGTCTAGGTTACCTAGCGGGCACTTGGACTATCTAGGTTTACTGGCGGGACCTAGGTCTATGTAGGTTAACTAGCAGGCCCTTGGACTATGTAAGTTAACTAGAGGGCACATGGACTATCTAGGTTAACTAGTGGGCACTTGGACTATGTAGGTTCCCTAGGGTTACTTGGACTGTCTAGGTTAACAAGCGTGCAATTGGACTGTCTAGGTTACCTAGTGGGCACTTGGACTATGTAGTTTACTTAGCAGGCACTTGGACTATGTAGGTTCCCTAGTGGGCATTTGGACTATATAGGTTACCTAGCGGGCACTTGGTCTATCTAGGTTTACTAGCGGGCACTTGGACTATCTAGGTTAACTATCGGGTACTTGGACTATGTAGGTTACCTAGCGGTCACATGGACTATGTAGGTTACCTAGCGGACACTTCGACTATCTAGGTTAGCTAAGGGGTAATTGGACTATCAAGGTTACCTAACGGGCACTTGGACTATGTAGGTTACCTAGCGGGCACTTGGACTATCTAGGTTACCTAGCAGGCACTTTGACTATCTAGGTTAACTAACGGGCACTTGGACTATGTAGGTTGCCTAGCAGGCACTTGGACTATGTAGGTTCCCTAGCCGGCACTTGGACTATGTAAGTTCCCTAGCGGTTACTTGGACTGTCTAGGTTAACTAGTGGACAATTGGACTGTCTAGGTTACCTAGTGGGCACTTGGACTATGTAGTTTACCTATCAGGCACTTGGATTATGTAGGTTAACTAGCGGGCACTTGGACTATCTAGGTTACCTAGCGGGCACTTGGACTATGTACGTTCCCTAGCGGGCAATTGGGCTATCTACGTTACCTAGCGGGCACTTGGACTATGTAGGTTAACGAACGGGCACTTGGACTATGTAGGTAACCTAGTGGTCACTTGGCCTGTCTAGGTTACCTAGCGGGCACTTGGACTATGTAGGTTAACTAGCGGGCACTTGGACTGTCTAGGTTAACTAGCGGGCCCTTGGTCGATGTAGGTTAACTAGCAGGCCCTTGGACTATGTAAGTTAACTAGAGGGCACTTGGACGATCCTGGTTACCTAGCGGGCACTTGGACTATCTAGGTTACCTAGCGGACACTTCGACTATCTAGGTTAGCTAACGGGTAATTGGACTATCAAGGTTACCTAACGGGCACTTGGACTATGTAGGTTACCTAGCGGTCACATGGACTATGTCGGTTACCTAGCGGACACTTCGACTATCTAGGTTAGCTAACGGGTAATTGGATTATCAAGGTTACCTAACGGGCACTTGGACTAATTAGGTTACCTAGCGGGCACTTTGACTATCTAGGTTAACTAACGGGCACTTGGACTATGTAGGTTGCCTAGCGAGCACTTGGACCATGTAGGTTCCCTATCGGGCACTTGGATTATGTAAGTTCCCTAGCGGTTACTTGGACTATCTAAGTTAACTAGCGGGCACTTGGAATATGTAAGTTCCCTAGCGGAAACTTGGACTATGTAGGTTCCCTAGCGGTTACTTGGACTGTCTAGGTTAACTAGCGGGCAATTGGACTGTCTAGGTTACCTAGTGGGCACTTGGACTATGTAGATTACCTAGCAGGCACTTGGACTATGTAGGTTCCCTAGCGGGCATTTGGACTATATAGGTTACCTAGCGGGCACTTGGACTATGTAGGTTATCTAGCAGGCACTTGGACAATGTAGATTAACTAAAGGGCACTTGCATTATCTAGGTTAACTAACAGGCACTTGGACTATGTATGTTCCAGAGCGGGCAATTGGACTATGTAGGTTCCCTAGCGTGCACTTGGACTATCTAGGTTCCATATAGGGCACTTGGACTATGTAGGTTAACTAGTGGACAATTGGACGATCTAGGTTAACTAGCGGTCCCTTGGACTACGTAGGTTAACTAGCGGACACTTGCACTATGTAGGTTACCTAGCGGGCACTTGGACTATGTAGTTTAACTAGCAGGCCCTTGGACTATCTAGGTTACCTAGCGGGCACTTGGTCTATGTACATAACCTAGCGGGCACTTGGACTATGTATGTCCCCTAGAGGGCACTTGGACTATCTATTTTAATAAAGGGCACTAGGACTATCTTGTTTAACTATCGGGCACTAGGTCTATCTAGGTTACATAGCGGGCACTTGGACTATGTAGGTCAACTAGCGGGCCCTTGGACTATCTAGGTTAGCTAACGGGCACTTGGATTATGTAGGTTCCCTAACGGGCACTTGGACTATGTAGGTTCCCTAGCGGTCACGTGGACTATGTAGGATCCCTAGAAGGCACGTGGACTATGTAGGTTACCTATCGCGCACTTTGACTATGTTGGTTATCTAGCGGGCCCTTGGACTATCCACGGTACATATGGGCACTTGGATTATGTAGGTTACCAAACGGGCACTTGGACTATCTAGGTTAACGAACGGACACTTGGACTATGTAGGTTAGCTAACAGGCACTTGGACTACCTAGGTTACCTAGCAGGCACTTGGACGATGTAGGTTACCTAGCGGACACATGGACCATTTAGGTTAACTAGCGGGCACTTGGACTATCTAGGTTAACTAGCGGGCCCTTGGACTATCTAGGTTTACTAGCGGGCACTTGGACACTCTAGGTTAACTATCGGGCACTTGGACTATGGAGGTTACCTAGCGGTCACATGGACTATGTAGGTTACCTAGCGGACACTTGGACTATCTACGTTAGCTAATGGGCAATTGGACTATCTAGGTTACCTAGCACGCACTTTGACTCTCTAGGTTACCTAACGGGCACGTGGACTATGTAGGTTGCCTAGTTAGCACTTGGACTATGTAGGTTCCCTAGCGGGCACTTGGACTATGTAGGTTCCCTAGAGGTTACTTGGACTGTCTAGGTTAACTAGTGGGCAATTGGACTGTCTAGGTTACCTAGTGGGCACGTGGACTATGTAGTTTACCTAGCAGGCACTTGGACTATGTAGGTTAACTAGCGGGCACTTGGACTATCTAGGTTACCCAGCGGACACTTGGACTATGTACGTTCCCTAGCGGGCAATTGGGCTATCTACGTTACCTAGCGGGCACTTGGACTATGTAGGTTAACGTAAGGGGACTTGGACTATGTAGGTAACCTAGTGGTCACTTGGCCTGTCTAGGTTACCTAGCGGGCACTTGGACTATCTAGGTTTACTAGCGGGCCCTTGGTCTATGTAGGTTAACTAGCAGGCCCTTGGACTATGTAAGTTAACTAGAGGGCACATGGACGATCCTGGTTAACTAGCGGGCACTTGGAATATCTAGGTTAACTAGTGGGCCCTTGGACTATGTAGGTTCCCTAGGGTTACTTGGACTGTCTAGGTTAACTAGCGTGCAATTGGACTGTCTAGGTTACCTAGTGGGCACTTGGACTATGTAGTTTACCTAGCAGGCACTTGGACTATGTAGGTTCCCTAGCGGGCATTTGGACTATATAGGTTACCTAGCGGGCACTTGGTCTATCTAGGTTTACTAGCGGGCACTTGGACTATCTAGGTTAACTATCGGGCAATTGGATTATGTAGGTTACCTAGCGGTCACATGGACTATGTAGGTTACCTAGCGGACACTTCGACTATCTAGGTTAGCTAAGGGGTAATTGGACTATCAAGGTTACCTAACGGGCACTTGGACTATGTAGGTTACCTAGCGGGCACTTGGACTATCTAGGTTACCTAGCAGGCACTGTGACTATCTAGGTTAACTAATGGGTACTTGGACTATGTAGGTTGCCTAGCAGGCACTTGGACTATGTAGGTTCCCTAGCGGGCACTTGGACTATGTAAGTTCCCTAGCGGTTACTTGGACTGTCTAGGTTAACTAGTGGGCAATCGGACTGTCTAGGTTACCTAGTGGGCACGTGGACTATGTAGTTTACCTAGCAGGCACTTGGACTATGTAGGTTCCCTAGCGGGCATTTGGACTATATAGGTTACCTAGCGGGCACTTGGTCTATCTAGGTTTACTAGCGGGCACTTGGACTATCTAGGTTAACTATCGGGCAATTGGACTATGTAGGTTACCTAGCGGTCACATGGACTATGTAGGTTACCTAGCGGACACTTCGACTATCTAGGTTAGTAAGGGGTAATTGGACTATCAAGGTTACCTAACGGGCACTTGGACTATGTAGGTTACCTAGCGGGCACTTGGACTATCTAGGTTACCTAGCAGGCACTGTGACTATCTAGGTTAACTAACGGGTACTTGGACTATGTAGGTTGCCTAGCAGGCACTTGGACTATGTAGGTTCCCTAGCGGGCACTTGGACTATGTAAGTTCCCTAGCGGTTACTTGGACAGTTAGGTTAACTAGTGGGCAATTGGACTGTCTAGGTTACCTAGTGGGCACTTGGACTATGTAGTTTACCTATCAGGCACTTGGACTATGTAGGTTAACTAGCCGGCACTTGGACTATCTAGGTTACCTAGCGGGCACTTGGACTATGTACGTTCCCTAGCGGGCAATTGGGCTATCTACGTTACCTAGCGGGCACTTGGACTATGTAGGTTAATGAACGGGCACTTGGACTATGTAGGTAACCTAGTGGTCACTTGGCCTGTCTAGGTTACCTATCGGGCACTTGGACTATGTAGGTTAACTAGCGGGCACTTGGACTATCTAGGTTAACTAGCGGGCCCTTGGTCTATGTAGGTTAACTAGCAGGCCCTTGGACTATGTAAGTTAACTAGAGGGCACTTGGACGATCCTGGTTTACTAGCGGGCACTTGGACTATCTAGGTTAACTAGCGGGCACTTGGAATATGTAAGTTCCCTAGCGGGAACTTGGACTATGTAGGTTCCCTAGCGGTTACTTGGACGGTCTAGGTTAACTAGCAGGCAATTGGACTGTGTAGGTTACCTAGTGGGCACTTGGACTATGTAGTTTACCTAGCAGGCACTTGGACTATGTAGGTTCCCTAGCGGGCATTAGACTATGTAGGTTTCCTTGCGGGCACATGGACTATGTAGGTTCCCTAACGGGCACTTGGACTATGTATGTTCACTAGCGGTCACGTGGACTATGTAGGATCCCTAGAAGGCATGTGGACTATGTAGGTTACCTATCGCGCACTTTGACTATGTTGGTTATCTAGCGGGCACTTGGACTATCCAGGTTATGTATGGGCACTTGGACTATGTAGGTTACCAAACGGGCACTTGGACTATCTAGGTTAACGAACGGACACTTGGACTATGTAGGTAACCTAGCGGGCACTTGGACTGTCTAGGTTACCTAGCGGGCACTTGGACTATGTAGGTTAACGAACGGGCACTTGGACTATGTAGGTAACCTAGTGGTCACTTGGCCTGTCTAGGTTACCTAACGGGCACTTGGACTATGTAGGTTAACTAGCGGGCACTTGGACTATCTAGGTTAACTAGCGGGCCCTTGGTCTATGTAGGTTAACGAGCAGGCCCTTGGACTATGTAAGTTAACTAGAGGGCACTTGGACGATCCTGGTTAACTTGCGGGCACTTGGACTATCTAGGTTAATTAGTGGGCACTTGGACTATGTAGGTTACCTAGCAGGCACTTGGACTATGTAGGTTCCCTAGCGGGCATTTGGACTATATAGGTTACCTAGCGGGCACTTGGACTATGTAGGTTCCCTAGCGGGCACTTGGACTATGTAAGTTCCCTAGCGGTTACTTGGACTGTCTAGGTTAACTAGTGGGCAATTGGACTGTCTAGGTTACCTAGTGGGCACTTGGACAATGTAGTTTACCTATCAGGCACTTGGACTATGTAGGTTAACTAGCGGGCACTTGGACTATCTAGGTTACCTAGCGGGCACTTGGACTATGTACGTTCCCTAGCGGGCAATTGGGCTATCTACGTTACCTAGCGGGCACTTGGACTATGTAGGTGAACGAACGGGCACTTGGACTATGTAGGTAACCTAGTGGTCACTTGGCCTGTCTAGGTTACCTAGCGGGCACTTGGACTATTTAGGTTAACTAGCGGGCACTTGGACTATGTAGGTTGCCTAGCGAGCACTTGGACTATGTAGGTTCCCTATCGGTACTTGGACTATGTAAGTTCCCTTCGGTTACTTGGACTGTCTAGGTTAACTAGTGGGCAATTGGACTGTCTAGGTTACCTAGTGGGCACTTGGACTATGTAGTTTACCTATCAGGCACTTGGACTATGTAGGTTAACTAGCGGGCACTTGGACTATCTAGGTTACCTAGTGGGCACTTGGACTATGTACGTTCCCTAGCGGGCAATTGGGCTATCTACGTTACCTAGCGGGCACTTGGACTATGTAGGTTAACGAACGGGCACTTGGACTATGTAGGTAACCTAGTGGTCACTTGGCCTGTCTAGGTTACCTAGCGGGCACTTGGACTATGTAGGTTAACTAGCGGGCACTTGGACTGTCTAGGTTAACTAGCGGGCCCTTGGTCTATGTAGGTTAACTAGCAGGCCCTTGGACTATGTAAGTTACCTAGAGGGCACTTGGACGATCCTGGTTAACTAGCGGGCACTTGGACTATCCAGGTTAACTAGCGGGCACTTGGACTATCTAGGTTAACTAGCGGGTACTTGGAATATGTAAGTTCCCTAGCGGGAACTTGGACTATGTAGGTTCCCTAGCGGTTACTTGGACTGTCTAGGTTAACTATCGGGCAATTGGACTGTCTAGGTTACCTAGTGGGCACTTGGACTATGTAGTTTACCTAGCAGGCACTTGGACTATGTAGGTTCCCTAGCGGGCATTTGGACTATATAGGTTACCTAGCGGGTACTTGGACTATGTAGGTTACCTAGCGGACACTTCGACTATCTAGGTTAGCTAACGGGTAATTGGACTATCAAGGTTACCTAACGGGCACTTGGACTATGTAGATTACCTAGCGGTCACATGGACTATGTATGTTACCTAGCGGACACTTCGACTATCTAGGTTTGCTAACGGGTAATTGGACTATCAAGGTTACCTAACGGGCACTTGGACTATGTAGGTTACCTAGCGGGCACTTGGACTATCTAGGTTACCTAGCAGGCACTTTGACTATCTAGGTTAACTAACGGGCTCTTGGACTATGTAGGTTGCCTAGCGAGCACTTGGACTATGTAGGTTCACTATCGGGCACTTGGACTATGTAAGTTCCCTAGCGGTTACTTGGACTGTCTAGGTTAACTAGTGGGCAATTGGACTGTCTAGGTTACCTCGTGGGCACTTGGACTATGTAGTTTACCTATCAGGCACTTGGACTATGTAGGTTAACTAGCGGGCACTTGGACTATCTAGTTACCTAGCGGGCACTTGGACTATGTACGTTCCCTAGCGGGCAATTGGGCTATCTACGTTACCTAGCGGGCACTTGGACTATGTAGGTTAACGAACGGGCACTTGGACTATGTAGGTAACCTAGTGGTCACTTGGCCTGTCTAGGTTACCTAGCGGGCACTTGGACAATGTAGGTTAACTAGAGGGCACTTGTACTATCTAGGTTAACTAGCGGGCCCTTGGTCTATGTAGGTTAACTAGCAGGCCCTTGGACTATGAAAGTTAACTAGAGGGCACTTGGACGATCCTGGTTAACTAGCGGGCACTTGGACTATCTAGATTAACTAGCGGGCACTTGGAATATGTAAGTTCCCTAGCGGGAACTTGGACTATGTAGGTTCCCTAGCGGTTACTTGGACTGTCTAGGTTAACTATCGGGCAATTGGACTGTCTAGGTTACCTAGTGGGCACTTGGACTATGTAGTTTACCTAGCAGGCACTTGGACTATGTAGGTTCCCTAGCGGGCATTTGGACTATATAGGTTACCTAGCGGGTACTTGGACTATGTAGGTTACCTAGCGGACACTTCGACTATCTAGGTTAGCTAACGGGTAATTGGACTATCAAGGTTACCTAACGGGCACTTGGACTATGTAGATTACCTAGCGGTCACATGGACTATGTATGTTACCTAGCGGACACTTCGACTATCTAGGTTTGCTAACGGGTAATTGGACTATCAAGGTTACCTAACGGGCACTTGGACTATGTAGGTTACCTAGCGGGCACTTGGACTATCTAGGTTACCTAGCAGGCACTTTGACTATCTAGGTTAACTAACGGGCTCTTGGACTATGTAGGTTGCCTAGCGAGCACTTGGACTATGTAGGTTCACTATCGGGCACTTGGACTATGTAAGTTCCCTAGCGGTTACTTGGACTGTCTAGGTTAACTAGTGGGCAATTGGACTGTCTAGGTTACCTCGTGGGCACTTGGACTATGTAGTTTACCTATCAGGCACTTGGACTATGTAGGTTAACTAGCGGGCACTTGGACTATCTAGTTACCTAGCGGGCACTTGGACTATGTACGTTCCCTAGCGGGCAATTGGGCTATCTACGTTACCTAGCGGGCACTTGGACTATGTAGGTTAACGAACGGGCACTTGGACTATGTAGGTAACCTAGTGGTCCCTTGGCCTGTCTAGGTTACCTAGCGGGCACTTGGACAATGTAGGTTAACTAGAGGGCACTTGTACTATCTAGGTTAACTAGCGGGCCCTTGGTCTATGTAGGTTAACTAGCAGGCCCTTGGACTATGAAAGTTAACTAGAGGGCACTTGGACGATCCTGGTTAACTAGCGGGCACTTGGACTATCTAGATTAACTAGCGGGCACTTGGAATATGTAAGTTCCCTAGCGGGAACTTGGACTATGTAGGTTCCCTAGCGGTTACTTGGACTGTCTAGGTTAACTAGCGGGCAATTGGACTGTCTAGGTTACCTAGTGGGCACTTGGACTATGTAGTTTACCTAGCAGGCACTTGGACTATGTAGGTTCCCTAGCGGGCATTTGGACTACATAGGTTACCTAGCGGGCACTTGGACTATGTAGGTTATCTAGCGGGCACTTGGACTATGTAGGTTAACTGAAGGGCACTTGCATTATCTAGGTTAACTAACAGGCACTTGGACTATGTATGTTCCAGAGCGGGCAATTGGACTATGTAGGTTCCCTAGCGGGCACTTGGACTATCTAGGTTAACTAACGGGCACTTGGACTATGTAGTTTAACTAGCGGACACTTGCACTACGTAGGTTACCTAGCGGGCACTTGGACTATGTAGGTTAACTAGCAGGCCCTTGGACTATCTAGGTTACCTAATAAGCACTTGGACTAGGTAGGTTAACTAGCGGGCACTTGCACTCTCTAAGTTACCTAGCGGGCACTTGGACTATGTACCTTCCCTAGCGGTCACTTGGACTATCTATGTTAACTAGTGGGCACTTGGACTATGTAGGTTACGTAGCGGACACTTGCACTATGTAGGTTACCTAGCGGGCACTTGGACTATGTAGGTTAACTAGAGGACACTTGGACGATCTAGGTTAACAAGTAGGCCCTTCGACTATGTAGGTTAACTAGCCCGCACTTGGACGATCTAGGTTAACTAGCGGGCACTTGGACGATCTAGGTTAACCAGCGGGCACTTGGACTATCAAAGTTAACAGGCGAGCCCTTGGACTATGTAAATTAACTAGCGGGCCCTTCGACTATCTAGGTTACCTAGATAGCACTTGGACTATATAGGTTCCCTAGCGGGCACTTGGACTATCTAGGTTAACGAACGGGCACTTGGACTATGCAGGTAACCTAGCCGGCACTTGGACTGTCTAGGTTACATAGCGGGCACTTGGACTTCTAGGTTAACGAATGGGCACTTCGACTATCTAGGTTAACTAGCGGGCCGTTGCACTATGTAGGTTTACTAGGGGGCACTTGGACTATCTAGGTTAGGTAACGGGCACTTGGACTATCTAGGTTAGGTAACGGGCACTTGGACTATCTAGGTTACCTAGTGGGAACTGGGACTATGTAGGTTACCTAGCGGCCAGTTTGACTATCTTGGTTACCTAGCGGGAACTTGGACTATGTAGGTTAATTAGCGGACACTTGGACGAACTAGGTTAACAAGCGGGCCCTTGGACTATGTAGGTTACCTAGCGGACACTTGGACTATCTAGGTTAGCTAACAGGAACTTGGACTATCTAGGTTACCTAGCGTGCACTTTGACTATGTAGGTTACCTAGTGGGCACTTGGACTATCTAGGTTACCTAGCAGGCACTTGGACTATGTAGGTTAACTAGCGGGCACTTGGAATATCTAGGTTAACTAACGGGCACTTGGACAATCTAGGTTACCTAACGGGCACTTGGATTATGTAGGTTCCCTAGCGGGCACATAGACTATTTAGGTTTCCTTGCGGGCATTTTGAGTATGTAGGTTACCTAGCAAGCACTTGGACTATGTAGGTTCCCTAACGGGCACTTGGACTATGTAGGTTTCCCTAGCGGTCACGTGGACTATGTAGGCTCCCTAGAAGGCACTTGGACTATGTAGGTTACCTATCGCGCACTTTGACTATGTTGGTTATCTAGCGGGCACTTAGACTATCCAGGTTACGAAGCGGGCACTTGGATTATGTAGGTTACCAAATGGGCACTTGGACTATCTAGGTTAACGAACGGACACTTGGACTATGTAGGTAACCTAGCGGGCACTTGGACTGTCTAAATTACATAGCGGGCACTTGGACTATGTAGGTTAACGAACAGGCACTTGAACTATGTAGGTTAGCTAACAGGCACTTGGACTATCTAGGTTACCTAGAAGGCACTTGGACTATGTAGGTTACCTAGCGGACACTTGGACGATCTAGGTTAACTAGCGGCCACTTGGACTATCTAGGTTAACTAGAGGGCCCTTGGACTATCTAGGTTTACTAGCGGGCACTTGGTCTATCTAGGGCAACTAGCGGGCACTTGAACTATGTAGTTTCCCTAGCAGGCATTTGGATAATTTAGGTTACCTAGCGGGCACTTGGACTATGTAGGTTACCTAGCATGCACTTGGGCTATGTAGGTTACCTAGCGGGCACTTGGACTATGTAGGTTAACTAGAAGGCACTTAGAGTATCAAGGATACCTAGCAGGCTCTTGGACTATGTAGGTTACCAGCGGACACTTGGACTATCTAGGTTAATGAACGTGCACATGGACTATGTAGGTAACCTAGCGGGCACTTGGACTGTCTAGGTTACCTCGCCGGCACTTTGACTATCTAGGTTAACGAACGGGCACTTGGACTATGTAGGTTAACTAGCGGACACTTCGACTATCTAGGTTAGCTAACGGGCAATTGGACTATCTAGGTTACCTAGCGCGCACTTGGATTATGTAGGTTACCTAGCGGGCACTTGGACTATCTACGTTACCTAGCAGGCACTTTGACTATCTAGGTTAACTAACGGGCACTTGGACTATGTAGGTTGCTTAGCGAGCACTTGGACTATGTAGGTTCCCTAGCGGGTACTTGGACTGTCTAGGTTGACTAGCGGGCAATTGCACTGTCTAGGTTACCTAGTGGGCACTTGGACTATGTAGTTTACCTAGCAGGCACTTGGATTATGTAGGTTAACTAGCGTGCACTTTGACTATGTAGGTTACCTAGCGGGCACTTGGACTATGTAGGTTCCCTAGCGGGCACTTGGACTATGTAGGTAACCTAGTGGTCACTTGGACTCTCTAGGTTACCTAGCGGGCACTTGGACTATGTAGGTTAACTAGAGGACACTTGGACGATCTAGGTTAACAAATGGGCCCTTGGACTATGTAGATTAACTAGCCGGCACTTGGATGATCTAGGTTAACTAGCGGGCACTTGGACGATCTAGGTTAACAGGCGGGCACTTGGACTATCTAAGTTAACTAGCGTGCACTTGGACTATCTAGGTTACCTTGCGGGAACTTGGACTATGTAGGTTCTCTAGCGGGCATTTGGACTATATAGGTTACCTAGCGGGCACTTGGACTATGTAGGTTACCTAGCGGGCACTTGGACTATATAGGTTAACTAGAGGACACTTGGACGATCTAGGTTAACAGGTGGGCCCTTGGATTATGTAGATTAACTAGCCGGCACTTGGATGATCTAGGTTAACTAGCGGGCACTTGGACTATGTAGGTTAACTAGCGAGCACTTGGTCTATGTAGGTTAACTAGCAGGCCCTTGGACTATGTAAGTTAACTAGAGGGCACTTGGACGATCCTGGTTAACTAGCGGGCACTTGGACTATCTAGGTTAACTAGCGTGCACTTGTACTATCTAGGTTACCTAGCGGGAACGTGGACTATGTAGGTTCTCTAGCGGGCATTTGGACTATATAGGTTACCTACCGGGCACTTGGACTATGTAGGTTACCTAGCGGGCACTTGGACTATGTAGGTTAACTAACGGGCACTTGCATTATCTAGGTTAACTAACAGGCACTTGGACTATGTATGTTCCAGAGCAGGCAATTGGACTATGTAGGTTCCCTAGCGTGCACTTGGACTATCTAGGTTCCATATAGGGCACGTGGACTATGTAGGTTAACTAGTGGACAATTGGACGATCTAGGTTAACTAGCGGTCCCTTGGATTACGTAGGTTAACTAGCGGACACTTGCACTATGTAGGTTACCTAGCGGGCACTTGGACTCTCTAGGTTAACTAGCGGGCACTTGGACTATGTAGGTTAACTAGCGGACACTTGCACTATGTAGGTTACCTAGCGGGCACTTGGACTATCTAGGTTAACTAGCAGGCCCTTGGACTATCTAGGTTACCTAGCAGGCACTTGGACTATGTAGGTTAACTAGCGGGCACTTGCACTCTCTAAGTTACCTAGCGGGCACTTGGACTATGTACCTTCCCTAGCGGGCACTTGGACTATCTTTGTTAACTAGCGGGCACTTGGACTATGTAGGTTACCTCGCGGACACTTGTACTATGTAGGATACCTAGCAGGCACTTGGACTATGTAGGTTAACTAGAGGACACTTGGACGATCTAGGTTTACAAGTAGGCCCTTCGACTATGTAGGTTAACTAGCCGGCACTTGTACGACCTAGGTTAACCAGCGGGCACTTGGACTATCAAAGTTAACAAGCGAGCCCTTGGACTATGTAGGTCAACTAGCGGGCCCTTGGACAATCTAGGTTACCTAGATAGCACTTGGGCTATATAGGTTCCCTAGCGGGCACTTGGAATATCTTGGTTAACGAACGGGCACTTGGACTATGCAGGTAACCTAACCAGCACTTAGACTGTCTAGGTTACATAGCGGGCACTTAGACTTCTAGGTTAACTAATGGGCACTTGGACTATGTAGGTTGCCTAGCGGGCACTTTGACTATCTAGGTTACCTAGCGGGCACTTGTACTATCTAGGTTACCTAACGGCCACTTGGACTATACAGGTTACCTAGCGGGAACTTGGACTTCTAGGTTAACGAACGGGCACTTGGAATGTGTAGGTTGCCTAGGAGGACTTGGACTATCTAGGTTAGCTAACAGGAACATGGACTATCTAGGTTACCTAGCTGGCACTAGGACCCTGTAGTTTACCTAGCGGGCTCTTGGACAATCTAGGTTAACTAGCAGGTTCTTGGACTATGAAGGTTAAGTAGCAGGCCTTTGGATTATGTAGGTTAACTAGCGGACACTTGGAAGTTCTAGGTTAACTAGCGGGCACTTGGACTATCTAGCTTACCTTGCAGGCACTTGCACGATGCAGGTTCCCTAGCGGGCACTTGGACTATCTAGGCTCCCTAACGGGCACTTGAACTATGTAGGTTCCCTATCGGGCACTTAGACTATGTTGGTTACCAGCGGGCACGTGGACTATGTAGGCTCCCTGGAAGGCACTTGGACTATGTAGGTTAACTAGCGGTCACTTGGACTATCTAGGTTAGCTACCGGGAACTTGGACAATCTAGGTTACCTAGCGAGCACTTGGACTATGTAGGTTCTCTAACGGGCACTTGGACTATGTATGTTCCCTAGCGGTCACGTGGACTATGTAGGCTCCCTAGAAGGCACTAGGACTATGTAGGTTACCTATCGCGCACTTTGCCTATGTTGGTTATCTAGCGGGCACTTAGACTATCCAGGTTACGAAGCGGGCACTTGGATTACGTAGGTTACCAAACAGGCACTTGGACTATCTAGTTTAACGAACGGACACTTGGACTATGTAGGTAACCTAGCGGGCACTTGGACTGTCTAGGTTACATAGCGGGCACATGGACTATCTAGGTTAACGAACGGGCACTTGGACTATGTAGGTTAGCTAACAGGCACTTGGACTATCTAGGTTACCTAGAAGGCACTTGGACTTTGTAGGTTACCTAGCGGACACTTGGACGATCTAGGTTAACTAGCGGGCCCTTGGACTATCTAGGTTTACTGGCGGGCACTTGGACTATCTAGGTTAACTAGCGGGCACTTGGACTATGTAGTTTCCCTAGCGGACATTTGGATAATTTAGGTTACCTAGCGGGCACTTGGACTATGTAGGTTACCTAGCGGGCACTTGGGCTATCTAGGTTACCTAGCGGGCACTTGGACTATGTAGGTTAACTAGAAGGCAATTGGACTATCAAGGATACCTAGTAGGCTCTTGGACTATGTAGGTTACCAGCGGGCACTTGGACTATCTAGGTTAACGAACGTGCACTTGGACTATGTAGGTAACCTAGCGGGCACTTGGACTGTCTAGGTTACCTAGCGGGCACTTGCACTATCTAGGTTACCGAACGGGCACTTGGACTATGTAGGTTAACTAGCGGACACTTCGACTATCTAGGTTAGCTAACGGGCAATTGGACTATCTAGGTTACCTAGCGCGCACTTTGACTATGTAGGTTACCTAGCGGGCACTTGGACTATCTAGGTTACCTAGCAGGCACTTTGACTATCCAGGTTAACTAACGGGCACTTGGACTGTGTAGGTTAGTTAGCAAGCACTTGGACTATGTAGGTTCCCTTGCGGTTACTTGGACTGTCTAGGTTAACTAGCGGGCAATTGCACTGTCTAGGTTACCTAGTGGGCACTTTGACTATCTAGGTTACATAGCGGGCACTTGGACTATGTAGGTTCCCTAGCGGGCACTTGGACTATGTAGGCAACCTAGTGGTCACTTGGACTGTCTAGGTTACCTAGCGGGCACTTGGACTATGTAGGTTAACTAGCGAGCACTTGGTGTATGTAGGTTAACTAGCAGGCCCTTGGACTATGTAAGTTAACTAGAGGGCACTTGGACGATCTAGGTTAACAAGTGGCTAGGTTAACAAGTGGGTCCTTGGACTATGTAGATTAACCAGCCGGCACTTGGATGATCTAGGTTAACTAGCGGGCACTTGGACGATCTAGGTTAACAGGCGGGCACTTGGACTATCAAAGTTAACAAGCGAGCCCTTGGACGATGTAGGTCAACTAGCGTGCCCTTGGACTATCTAGGTTACCTAGATAGCACTTGGACTATATAGGTTCCCTAGCGGGCACTTGGACTATCTAGGTTAACGAACGGGCACTTAGACTATGTAGGTAACCTAGCCGACACTTGGACTGTCTAGGTTACATAGCGGGCACTTGGACTTCTAGGTTAACGAATGGGCACTTGGGCTATGTAGGTTCCCTAGCGGCCCTTGGACTATGTAAGTTCCCTAGTGGGCACTTGGTCTATGTGGGTTCCCTAGCGGGCACTTGGACTATCTAGGTTAGGTAACGGGCACTTGGACTATCTAGGTTACCTTGCGGGAACTTGGACAATGTAGGTTACCTAGCGGGCACTTTGACTATCTAGGTTACAAAACGGGCACTTTGACTATCTAGGTTACCTAGCGGGCACTTGGACTAAGTAGGTTAACTAGCGGGCACTTGGACTATCTAGGTTACCTAACGGGCACTTGGATTATGCAGGTAACCTAGCGGGCACTTGGACTGTCTAGGTTTCATAGCGGGCAATAGGACTTCTTGGTTAACGAACGGGCTCTTGGACTTTGTAGGGCGCCTAGCGGGCACTTGGACGATCTAGGTTAGGTAACGGGCACCTGGATTATCTAGGTTACCTATCGGGAACTTGGACTATGTAGGTTAGCTAACGGGCACTTGGACTATCTAGGTTACCTAGCGGGCACTTGGACTATCTAGGTTAGCTAACAGGAACTTGGACTATCTAGGTTACCTAGAGGGCACTAGGACTATGTAGGTAACATAGCGGTAACTTGGACTATCTAGGTTAACGAGCGGGTTCTTGGACTATGTAGGTTAACTAGCGGGCCCTTGGACTATGTAGGTTAACTAGCGGACACTTGGAGGTTCTAGGTTAACTTGCGGGCACTTGGACTATCTAGGTTAACTAGCGGGCACTTGGATTATCTAGGTTACCCAGCAGCACTTGCACGATGCAGGTTCCCTAGCGGGCACTTGGACTATCTAGGCACCCTAACGGGCACTTGGACTATGTAGGTTACCTAGCGGGCACTTGGTCTATGTACATACCCCAGCGGGCACTTGGACTATCTACGTTACCTAGCGGGTACTAGGACTATATAGGTTACTAACGGGCACTTGGACTATGTAAGTTCCCTAGCGGGCACTTGGACTATGTGGGTTCCCTAGTGGGCACTTGGACAGTCTAGGTTAACGAACGGGCACTTGGACTATCTAGGTTAACTAGCGGGCACTTGGACTATGTAAGTTCCCTAGCGGGCACTGGACTATGTGGTTTCCCTAGCGGGCACTTGGACTGTCTAGGCTAACGAAAGGGCACTTGGACTATCTCGGTTACCTAGCGGGCACTTGCACTATGTAGGTTAACTAGCGGGCACTTGGACTATCTAGGTTAGCTAACGGGCACTTGGACAATCTAGGTTACCTAACGGGCACTTGGATTATGTAGGTTCCCTAGCGGGCACTTAGAATATGTAGGTTTCCTTGCGGGCATTTGGAGTATGTAGGTTACCTAGCGGGTACTTGGAATGTCTAGGTTAACTAGCGGGCAATTGCACTGTCTAGGTTACCTAGTGGGCACTTGGACTATGTAGTTTACCTAGCAGGCACTTGGATTATATAGGTTAACTAGCGTGCACTTTGACTATCTAGGTTACCTAGCGGGCACTTGGACTATGTAGGTTCCCTAGCGGGCACTTGGACTATGTAGGTAACCTAGTGGTCACTTGGACTGTTTAGGTTACCTAGCGGGCACTTGGACTATGTAGGTTAACTAGCGAGCACTTGGTCTATGTAGGTTAACTAGCAGGCCCTTGGACTATGTAAGTTAACTAGAGGGCATTTGGACGATCCTGGTTAACTAACGGGCACTTGGAAAATCTAGGTTAACTAGCGTGCACTTGGACTATGTAGGTTACCTAGCGGGAACTAGGACTATGTAGGTTCTCTAGCGGGCATTTGGAATATATAGGTTACCTAGCGGGCACTTGGACTATGTAGGTTACCTCGCGGACACTTGGACTATGTAGGTTAACTAGAGGACACTTGGACGATCTAGGTTACCAAGTGTGCCCTTGGACTATGTAGATTAACTGGCCGGCACTTGGATGATCTAGGTTAACTAGCGGGCACTTGGACGATCTAGGTTAACAGGCGGGCACTTGGACTATCAAAGTTAACAAGCGAGCCCTTGGACTATGTAGGTCAACTAGCGGGCCCTTGGACTATCTAGGTTACCTATATAGCCCTTGGACTATATAGGTTCCCTAGCGGGCACTTGGACTATCTAGGTTAACGAACGGGCACTTGGACTATGCAGGTAACCTAGCCGGCACTTGGACTGTCTAGGTTACATAGCGGGCACTTGGACTTCTAGGATAACGAATGGGCACTTGGACTATGTAGGTTCCCTAGCGGCCCTTGGACTATGTAAGTTCCCTAGCGGGCACTTGGTCTATGTGGGTTCCCTAGCGGGCACTTGGACTATCTAGGTTAGGCAACGAGCACATGGACTATCTAGGTTACCTTGCGGGAACTTGGACAATGTAGGTTACCTAGCGGTCACTTGGACTATCTAGGTTACCAAAAGGGCACTTGGACTGTCTAGGTTAACTAACGGGCACTAGAACTATCTAGGTTACCTAGCGGGCACTTGGACTATATAGGTCAACTAGCGGGCCCTTGGACTATCTAGGTTAGCTAACGGGCAATTGGATTATGTAGGTTAACTAGCGGACACTTGGACGATCTAGGTTAACTTGCGGGCCCTTGCACTATGTAGGTTAACTAGCGGGCCTTTGGACTATGTAGGTTAACTAGCGGGCACTTGGATTATCTAAGTTACCTGGCGGGCACTTGAACTATGTAGGGTAACTAGTGGGCCCTTTGACTATCTAGGTTAGCTAACGGTCACTTGGACTATGTAGGTTAATTAGCGGGTACTTGGACTATGTAGATTCCCTAGCGGGCATTTGGACTATCTAGGTTACCTAGCGGGCACTTGGACTATGTAAGTTCCCTAGCGGGCACTTGGGCTATCTACGTTACCTAGCGGGCACTTGGACAATGTAGGTTAACGAACGGACACTTGGACTATGTAGGTAACCTAGTGGTCACTTGGCCTGTCTAGGTTACCTAGCGGGCACTTGGACTATGTAGGTTAACTAGCGGGCACTTGGACCATCTAGGTTAACTAGCGGGCACTTGGACTATCTAGGTTAACTAGCGGTTACTTGGGCTATGTAGGTTCCCTAGCGGGCATTTAGACTATATAGGTTACCTAGCGGGCACTTGGACTATGTAGGTTAACTAGAGGGCATTTGGATTATCTAGGTTAACTAACAGGCACTTGGACTATGTATGTTCCAAGCGGACAATTGGACTATGTAGGTTCCCTAGCGGGCACTTGTACTATCTAGGTTCCCTAAAGGGCACTTGGACTATGTAGGTTAACTAGCGCACAATTGGATCATATAGGTTAACTAGCGGGTACTTGGACTATCTAGGTTAACTAGGGGTCCCTTGGACTACGTAGGTTAACTAGCGGACACTTGCACTATGTAGGTTAACTAGCGGACACTTGCACTATGTAGGTTACCTAGCGGGCACTTGGACTATCTAGGTTAACTAGCGTGCACTTGGACTATGTAGATTAACTAGCGGATACTTGCACTATGTAGGTTACCTAGCGGGCACTTGGACTATGTAGGTTAACTAGCAGGCCCTTGGACTATCTAGGTTACCTAGCAGGCACTTGGAATATGTAGGTTAACTAGCGGGCACTTGCACTCTCTAGGTTACCTAGCGGGCACTTGGACTATGTACCTTCCCTAACGGGCACTTGGACTATCTATTTTAACTAGCGGGCACTTGAACTATGTAGGTTACCTAGCGGACACTTGCACTATGTAGGTTACCTAGCGGGCACTTGGACTATGTAGGTTAACTAGAGGACACTTGGACTATCTAGGTTAACTAGCGGGCACTTGGACTATCTAGGTTACCTAGCAGTCATTTGGATTATGAAGGATCCCTAGCGGGCAATTGGACTATCTAGGCTACCTAGCTGGCACTTGGACTATGTAGGTTAACTAGCGGACACTTGCACGATCTAGGTTAACTAGCGGGCCCTTGCACTATGTAGGATTACTAGGGGGCACTTGGACTATCTAGGTTAACTAGCGGGCACTTGGACTATGTAGTTTCCCTAGCGGGCATTTGGACTATTTAGGGTACCTAGCGGGCATTTGGACTATGTAGGTTAACTAGCGGACACTTGCACGATCTAGGTTAACTAGCGGGCCCTTACACTATGTAGGTTTACTAGGGGGCACTTGGACTATCTAGGTTAGGTAACGGGCACTTGGACTATCTAGGTTAGGTAACGGGCACTTGGACTATCTAGGTTACCTAGTGGGAACTGGGACTATGTAGGATACCTAGCGGCCACTTTGACTATCTTGGTTACCTAGCGGCCACTTTGACTATCTTGGTTACCTAGCGGGCACTTGGACTATGTAGGTTAATTAGCGGACACTTGGACGAACTAGGTAAACAAGCGGGCCCTTGGACTATGTAGGTTACCTAGCGGACACTTGGACTATCTAGGTTAGCTAACAGGAACTTGGACTATCTAGGTTACCTAGCGTGCACTTTGACTATGTAGGTTACCTAGTGGGCACTTGGACTATCTAGGGTAGCTAACGGGTACTTGGACTATCTAGGTTGCTTAGCGGGCACTTGGACTATGTAGGTTAACTAGCGGGCACTTGGAATATCTAGGTTAGCTAACGGGCACCTGGACAATCTAGGTTACCTAACGGGCACTTGGATTATGTAGGTTCCCTAGCGGGCACTTAGACTATGTAGGTTTCCTTGCGGGCATTTGGAGTATGTAGGTTACCTAGCGAGCACTTGGACTATGTAGGTTCCCTAACGGGCACTTGGACTATGTAGGTTCCCTAGCGGTCACGTGGACTATGTAGGCTCCCTAGAGGGCACTTAGACTATGTAGGTTACTTATCGCGCACTTTGACTATGTTGGTTATCTAGCGGGCACTTAGACTATCCAGGTTACGAAGCGGGCACTTGGATTATGTAGGTTACCAAACGGGCACTTGGACTATCTAGGTTAACGAACGGGCACTTGGACTATGCAGGTAACCTAGCCGGCACTTGGACTGTCTAGGTTACATAGCGGGCACTTGGACTTCTAGGATAACGAATGGGCACTTGGACTATGTAGGTTCCCTAGCGGCCCTTGGACTATGTAAGTTCCCTAGCGGGCACTTGGTCTATGTGGGTTCCCTAGCGGGCACTTGGACTATCTAGGTTAGGCAACGAGCACATGGACTATCTAGGTTACCTTGCGGGAACTTGGACAATGTAGGTTACCTAGCGGTCACTTGGACTATCTAGGTTACCAAAAGGGCACTTGGACTGTCTAGGTTAACTAACGGGCACTAGAACTATCTAGGTTACCTAGCGGGCACTTGGACTATATAGGTCAACTAGCGGGCCCTTGGACTATCTAGGTTAGCTAACGGGCAATTGGATTATGTAGGTTAACTAGCGGACACTTGGACGATCTAGGTTAACTTGCGGGCCCTTGCACTATGTAGGTTAACTAGCGGGCCTTTGGACTATGTAGGTTAACTAGCGGGCACTTGGATTATCTAAGTTACCTGGCGGGCACTTGAACTATGTAGGGTAACTAGTGGGCCCTTTGACTATCTAGGTTAGCTAACGGTCACTTGGACTATGTAGGTTAATTAGCGGGTACTTGGACTATGTAGATTCCCTAGCGGGCATTTGGACTATCTAGGTTACCTAGCGGGCACTTGGACTATGTAAGTTCCCTAGCGGGCACTTGGGCTATCTACGTTACCTAGCGGGCACTTGGACAATGTAGGTTAACGAACGGACACTTGGACTATGTAGGTAACCTAGTGGTCACTTGGCCTGTCTAGGTTACCTAGCGGGCACTTGGACTATGTAGGTTAACTAGCGGGCACTTGGACCATCTAGGTTAACTAGCGGGCACTTGGACTATCTAGGTTAACTAGCGGTTACTTGGGCTATGTAGGTTCCCTAGCGGGCATTTAGACTATATAGGTTACCTAGCGGGCACTTGGACTATGTAGGTTAACTAGAGGGCATTTGGATTATCTAGGTTAACTAACAGGCACTTGGACTATGTATGTTCCAAGCGGACAATTGGACTATGTAGGTTCCCTAGCGGGCACTTGTACTATCTAGGTTCCCTAAAGGGCACTTGGACTATGTAGGTTAACTAGCGCACAATTGGATCATATAGGTTAACTAGCGGGTACTTGGACTATCTAGGTTAACTAGGGGTCCCTTGGACTACGTAGGTTAACTAGCGGACACTTGCACTATGTAGGTTAACTAGCGGACACTTGCACTATGTAGGTTACCTAGCGGGCACTTGGACTATCTAGGTTAACTAGCGTGCACTTGGACTATGTAGATTAACTAGCGGATACTTGCACTATGTAGGTTACCTAGCGGGCACTTGGACTATGTAGGTTAACTAGCAGGCCCTTGGACTATCTAGGTTACCTAGCAGGCACTTGGAATATGTAGGTTAACTAGCGGGCACTTGCACTCTCTAGGTTACCTAGCGGGCACTTGGACTATGTACCTTCCCTAACGGGCACTTGGACTATCTATTTTAACTAGCGGGCACTTGAACTATGTAGGTTACCTAGCGGACACTTGCACTATGTAGGTTACCTAGCGGGCACTTGGACTATGTAGGTTAACTAGAGGACACTTGGACTATCTAGGTTAACTAGCGGGCACTTGGACTATCTAGGTTACCTAGCAGTCATTTGGATTATGAAGGATCCCTAGCGGGCAATTGGACTATCTAGGCTACCTAGCTGGCACTTGGACTATGTAGGTTAACTAGCGGACACTTGCACGATCTAGGTTAACTAGCGGGCCCTTGCACTATGTAGGATTACTAGGGGGCACTTGGACTATCTAGGTTAACTAGCGGGCACTTGGACTATGTAGTTTCCCTAGCGGGCATTTGGACTATTTAGGGTACCTAGCGGGCATTTGGACTATGTAGGTTAACTAGCGGACACTTGCACGATCTAGGTTAACTAGCGGGCCCTTACACTATGTAGGTTTACTAGGGGGCACTTGGACTATCTAGGTTAGGTAACGGGCACTTGGACTATCTAGGTTAGGTAACGGGCACTTGGACTATCTAGGTTACCTAGTGGGAACTGGGACTATGTAGGTTACCTAGCGGCCACTTTGACTATCTTGGTTACCTAGCGGCCACTTTGACTATCTTGGTTACCTAGCGGGCACTTGGACTATGTAGGTTAATTAGCGGACACTTGGACGAACTAGGTAAACAAGCGGGCCCTTGGACTATGTAGGTTACCTAGCGGACACTTGGACTATCTAGGTTAGCTAACAGGAACTTGGACTATCTAGGTTACCTAGCGTGCACTTTGACTATGTAGGTTACCTAGTGGGCACTTGGACTATCTAGGGTAGCTAACGGGTACTTGGACTATCTAGGTTGCTTAGCGGGCACTTGGACTATGTAGGTTAACTAGCGGGCACTTGGAATATCTAGGTTAGCTAACGGGCACCTGGACAATCTAGGTTACCTAACGGGCACTTGGATTATGTAGGTTCCCTAGCGGGCACTTAGACTATGTAGGTTTCCTTGCGGGCATTTGGAGTATGTAGGTTACCTAGCGAGCACTTGGACTATGTAGGTTCCCTAACGGGCACTTGGACTATGTAGGTTCCCTAGCGGTCACGTGGACTATGTAGGCTCCCTAGAGGGCACTTAGACTATGTAGGTTACTTATCGCGCACTTTGACTATGTTGGTTATCTAGCGGGCACTTAGACTATCCAGGTTACGAAGCGGGCACTTGGATTATGTAGGTTACCAAACGGGCACTTGGACTATCTAGGTTAACGAACGGGCACTTGGACTATGCAGGTAACCTAGCCGGCACTTGGACTGTCTAGGTTACATAGCGGGCACTTGGACTTCTAGGATAACGAATGGGCACTTGGACTATGTAGGTTCCCTAGCGGCCCTTGGACTATGTAAGTTCCCTAGCGGGCACTTGGTCTATGTGGGTTCCCTAGCGGGCACTTGGACTATCTAGGTTAGGCAACGAGCACATGGACTATCTAGGTTACCTTGCGGGAACTTGGACAATGTAGGTTACCTAGCGGTCACTTGGACTATCTAGGTTACCAAAAGGGCACTTGGACTGTCTAGGTTAACTAACGGGCACTAGAACTATCTAGGTTACCTAGCGGGCACTTGGACTATATAGGTCAACTAGCGGGCCCTTGGACTATCTAGGTTAGCTAACGGGCAATTGGATTATGTAGGTTAACTAGCGGACATTTGGACGATCTAGGTTAACTAGCGGGCCCTTGCACTATGTAGGTTAACTAGCGGGCCTTTGGACTATGTAGGTTAACTAGCGGGCACTTGGATTATCTAAGTTACCTGGCGGGCACTTGAACTATGTAGGGTAACTAGTGGGCCCTTTGACTATCTAGGTTAGCTAACGGTCACTTGGACTATGTAGGTTAATTAGCGGGTACTTGGACTATGTAGATTCCCTAGCGGGCATTTGGACTATATAGATTACCTAGCGGGCACTTGGACTTTGTAGGTTACCTAGCGGGCACTTGGACTATCTAGGTTACCTAGCGGGCACTTGGACTATCTAGGTTACCTAGCGGGCACTTGGACTATGTAAGTTCCCTAGCGGGCACTTGGGCTATCTACGTTACCTAGCGGGCACTTGGACAATGTAGGTTAACGAACGGGCACTTGGACTATGTAGGTAACCTAGTGGTCACTTGGCCTGTCTAGGTTACCTAGCGGGCACTTGGACTATGTAGGTTAACTAGCGGGCACTTGGACCATCTAGGTTAACTAGCGGGCACTTGGACTATCTAGGTTAACTAGCGGTTACTTGGGCTATGTAGGTTCCCTAGCGGGCATTTAGACTATATAGGTTACCTAGCGGGCACTTGGACTATGTAGCTTAACTAGAGGGCATTTGGATTATCTAGGTTAACTAACAGGCACTTGGACTATGTATGTTCCAAGCGGACAATTGGACTATGTAGGTTCCCTAGTGGGCACTTGTACTATCTAGGTTCCCTAAAGGGCACTTGGACTATGTAGGTTAACTAGCGCACAATTGGATGATATAGGTTAACTAGCGGGTACTTGGACTATCTAGGTTAACTAGGGGTCCCTTGGACTACGTAGGTTAACTAGCGGACACTTGCACTATGTAGGTTAACTAGCGGACACTTGCACTATGTAGGTTACCTAGCGGGCACTTGGACTATCTAGGTTAACTAGCGTGCACTTGGACTATGTAGATTAACTAGCGGATACTTGCACTATGTAGGTTACCTAGCGGGCACTTGGACTATGTAGGTTAACTAGCAGGCCCTTGGACTATCTAGGTTACCTAGCAGGCACTTGGAATATGTAGGTTAACTATCGGGCACTTGCACTCTCTAGGTTACCTAGCGGGCACTTGGACTATGTACCTTCCCTAACGGGCACTTGGACTATCTATTTTAACTAGCGGGCACTTGAACTATGTAGGTTACCTAGCGGACACTTGCACTATGTAGGTTACCTAGCGGGCAATTGGACTATGTAGGTTAACTAGCGGGCACTTGGACTATCTAGGTTACCTAGCAGGCATTTGGATTATGAAGGATCCCTAGCGGGCAATTGGACTATCTAGGTTACCTAGCTGGCACTTGGACTATGTAGGTTAACTAGCGGACACTTGCACGATCTAGGTTAACTAGCGGGCCCTTGCACTATGTAGGATTACTAGGGGGCACTTGGACTATCTAGGTTAACTAGCGGGCACTTGGACTATGTAGTTTCTCTAGCGGGCATTTGGACTATTTAGGGTACCTAGCGGGCACTTGGACTATGTAGGTTAACTAGCGGACACTTGCACGATCTAGGTTAACTAGCGGGCCCTTGCACTATGTAGGTTTACTAGGGGGCACTTGGACTATCTAGGTTAGGTAACGGGCACTTGGACTATCTAGGTTAGGTAACGGGCACTTGGACTATCTAGGTTACCTAGTGGGAACTGGGACTATGTAGGTTACCTAGCGGCCACTTTGACTATCTTGGTTACCTAGCGGCCACTTTGACTATCTTGGTTACCTAGCGGGCACTTGGACTATGTAGGTTAATTAGCGGACACTTGGACGAACTAGGTTAACAAGCGGGGCCTTGGACTATGTAGGTTACCTAGCGGACACTTGGACTATCTAGGTTAGCTAACAGGAACTTGGACTATCTAGGTTACCTAGCGTGCACTTTGACTATGTAGGTTACCTAGTGGGCACTTGGACTATCTAGGGTAGCTAACGGGTACTTGGACTATCTAGGTTGCCTAGCGGGCACTTGGACTATGTAGGTTAACTAGCGGGCACTTGGAATATCTAGGTTAGCTAACGGGCACGTGGACAATATAGGTTACCTAACGGGCACTTGGATTATGTAGGTTCCCTAGCGGGCACTTAGACTATGTAGGTTTCCTTGCGGGCATTTGGAGTATGTAGGTTACCTAGCGAGCACTTGGACTATGTAGGTTCCCTAACGGGCACTTGGACTATGTAGGTTCCCTAGCGGTCACGTGGACTATGTAGGCTCCCTAGAGGGCACTTAGACTATGTAGGTTACTTATCGCGCACTTTGACTATGTTGGTTATCTAGCGGGCACTTAGACTATCCAGGTTACGAAGCGGGCACTTGGATTATGTAGGTTACCAAACGGGCACTTGGACTATCTAGGTTAACGAACGGACACTTGGACTATGTAGGTAATCTAGCGGGCACTTGGACTGTCTAAGTTACATAGCGGGCACTTGGACTATGTAGGTTAACGAACGGGCACTTGGACTATGTAGGATAGCTAACAGGCACTTGGACTATCTAGGTTACCTTGAAGGCACTTGGACTATGTAGGTTACCTAGCGGACATTTGGACGATGTATGTTAACTAGCGGGCACTTGGACTATCTAGGTTAACTAGAGGGCCCTTGGACTATCTAGGTTAACTAGCGGGCCCTTGGACTATCTAGGTTTATTAGCGGGCACTTGGACTATCTAGGTTACCTAGCAGGCATTTGGATTATGAAGGATCCCTAGCGGGCAATTGGACTATCTAGGTTACCTAGCTGGCACTTGGACTATGTAGGTTAACTAGCGGACACGTGCACGATCTAGGTTAACTAGGGGGCCCTTGCATTTTGTAGGATTACTAGGGGGCACTTGGACTATCAAGGTTAACTAGCGGGCACTTGGACTATGTAGT